>NC_143030.1:8492092-8529592 GCF_057628025.1 Oncorhynchus mykiss
TTCTGCCTGTTTTGGTGGGATGGAGTGTTGTCTTTCCATGGTGACATCACCATGAGGTAAATGAGTTAATAGACCAATAAGAAAGAGAGTTCCAATCCTCTCTGCCAATAACAGCTCGTTGTCAGTGTTCCCCTCCGCTCTCAGTGTCACGTTCTGACCTTAGTTCCTTTGTTTTGTCTTTTTGTTTTAGTATGGTCAGGGCGTGAGTTGGGGTGGGTTGCCTATGTTAGTTTGCCTAGAACCAATTTTTGTTTCTTTTTTGACCATTTTAGTTGAAAACCATCACAGTAAGGTACATGTTACCCAGAAATGATTTGACATTGAGATAAAAAGAGCTGCACTGCACCTTTAAATTCACCTTTAATCCCACCTGCACCTTTAAGTACACCTTTATTCCCACCTGCACCTTTAAGTACACCTTTAATCCCACCTGCACATTTAAATTCACCTTTAATCCCACCTGCACCTTTAAATTCACCTTTAATCCCACCTGCACCTTTAAGTACACCTTTAATCCCACCTGCACCTTTAAATTCACCTTTAATCCCACCTGCACATTTAAATTCACCTTTAATCCCACCTGCACCTTTAAATTCACCTTTAATCCCACCTGCACCTTTAAATTCACCTTTAATCCCACCTGCACATTTAAATTCACCTTTAATCCCACCTGCACCTTTAAATTCACCTTTAATCCCACCTGCACATTTAAATTCACCTTTAATCCCACCTGCACCTTTAAATTCACCTTTAATCCCACCTGCACCTTTAAGTTCAGGCATTAATTATAATAATTATAATAATTAATTAATTAATTGGGATTTTAGACTGATATAACAAAAGCAGGTGGGATTGAACCTGCAATCCTCTGCCTCTGTCCCAGTCCACAACGCCCTAGCAGGTTGCGAGCTTACTAGACAATAATAATAGGTGCTCACGTTGCCCCTACTGAACAGTATTGAAGGCATCGCCCGACGTTCTTGGGTCCTGGATGGCCAAAACGTCGAATACTGAAGTGGATCTGGTCGTTGTCTGTATCACCTCGTATTTGATCCCCCTGAGGAACGATGAGAAAAGCAGAAGAAAGAAAGAAAGAAAGAAATGAAGAACGAGAGAAAGAAAGACAGAGACAAGAAAAGGAAAGCAGCAGAGAGCATCTGGTGTCAGATAGACAGGAAACCTTTTCCTGACCTTCAGAGAGGATGAGTAGAAAAGCAGAAATGTCCTTGGCAGCAACTGTAAACACACACACACACACACGCACGCACGCACGCACACACACACACATGCTCACACAAAATGCTCTCACACACACACACACATACCCACGTGTTCTGAATCTCAGGGGATGTGTTTGTTTAAAGGTCTAGTATATTTGGTGTTCGGAAGTCAACTAAGAGGCTTCCTCGTCGATGAGAGAGCTACCCTGCTTTCCTCTGAGTCACACACACACATATACAAACACACAAAAACACACGCACACGCACATGCACACACACACACACACACACAAACACACGCACATGCACACACACACCATTGGGAGGTTGAGAAAAAAAGTACAGGGGAAAATGGATCAGAATGGGGAACAGACACAGTTCATAGTAGACCACTGTTGAACATAACTCTAAGGGCTATGTGAGGGGAACATGATGCGATTTGGGATGAAGACACACCTGGCTAGTCT
This sequence comes from Oncorhynchus mykiss, assembly GCF_057628025.1. Classification (NCBI taxonomy): domain Eukaryota; kingdom Metazoa; phylum Chordata; class Actinopteri; order Salmoniformes; family Salmonidae; genus Oncorhynchus; species Oncorhynchus mykiss. Next base: position 8,493,780 of record NC_143030.1, read on the forward strand.
CACCAGGTTGGATGGAGACACTTGGCTAGTCTCACCAGGTTGGATGGAGACACTTGGCTAGTCTCACCAGGTTGGATGGAGACACCTGGCTAGTCTCACCAGGTTGGATGGAGACTCTTGGTTAGTCTCACCAGGTTGGATGGAGACACTTGGCTAGTCTCACCAGGTTGGATGGAGACTCTTGGTTAGTCTCACCAGGTTGGATGGAGACACCTGGCTAGTCTCATCAGGTTGGATGGAGACTCTTGGTTAGTATCACCAGGTTGGATGGAGACACTTGGCTAGTCTCACCAGGTTGGATGGAGACACCTGGCTAGTCTCACCAGGTTGGATGGAGACACTTGGCTAGTCTCACCAGGTTGGATGGAGACACTTGGCTAGTCTCACCAGGTTGGATGGAGACACTTGGCTAGTCTCACCAGGTTGGATGGAGACACTTGGCTAGTCTCACCAGGTTGGATGGAGACTCTTGGTTAGTCTCACCAGGTTGGATGGAGACACTTGGCTAGTCTCACCAGGTTGGATGGAGACTCTTGGTTAGTCTCATCAGGTTGGATGGAGACACCTGGCTAGTCTCATCAGGTTGGATGGAGACACTTGGCTAGTCTCACCAGGTTGGATGGAGACTCTTGGTTAGTCTCATCAGGTTGGATGGAGACACTTGGCTAGTCTCACCAGGTTGGATGGAGACACTTGGCTAGTCTCATCAGGTTGGATGGAGACAAACCTGGCTAGTCTCATCAGGTTGGATGGAGAGACCTGGCTAGTCTCACCAGGTTGGATGGAGATCTTGGTTAGTCTCATCAGGTTGGATGGAGACACTTGACTAGTCTCACCAGGTTGGATGGAGACACCTGGCTAGTCTCATCAGGTTAGATGGAGACACTTGGCTAGTCTCATCAGGTTGGATGGAGACACGTCTAAAGTCACTCTGTTGTATTATCAGACCCTTCAGAGGAAGAAAGGATGAAGAGAAATCAGAGTATAATATAATTCTCTCTCTCGCTCTCTCTCTCTCTCTCGCAATCTCTCTCTCACTCTTTCTCTCTCTCTCCCTCTCTCTTTCTATCTCTGTCTCTTCTCTCTCTGTCTCTCTCCCTCTCTCTCTCTCTCTGTCTCTCTCTGTCTCTCTCTCTCTTGCTCTCTCTCTCTCTCTCTCTTTCTATCTCTCTCTCCCTCTCTCTCTCGCTCTGTCTCTCTCTCTCTCTCTCTCTCTTTCTATCTCTCTCTCCCTCTCTCTCTCTATCTCTTTCTCTCTGTCTCTCTCTCTCCCTCTCTCTCTCTGTCTCTCTCTCTCCCTCTCTCTATCTCTTTCTCTCGTTCCATCTTCCTGATCGAGTGATTGTGTTTTTGTTTTTTTCCGCAGTGCCAGCCTCAGTGCTTCCCATCATTAGATGATTATTCTGTCTTCATTTTGGTTTTCCGGTTCTCTCTGTTCCTCTCCGGTCTACCCCCCTGGTTATCCCCGGTACTCCCGGTCACCGTTTACTGGCAACTGTGAACCTTTACAAATGGTTACCGACAGTGTCAGCTGTGACCACTTCAACGTCGTTTAGCGTAACTTAACGTAGCTTATGGCTCATTGTCTGTAACAGCTCTCTTTACTGTAAAAACAGTAGAATTGCGTTACACAGTTCAGAAGTAATTTCACACACACTCTCTTCCACACATGCATCCCTCTGATATGTCCTTGATTGCTACACAATGTGGCAACCAGATTGGATTGTTCCCGGTATCAGTCAACTAGTGGGACTATTGGGAATTCAATGTGTGTGTGTGTAGTGTGGCAGAGTTTGTGTGTGTATTGTGTGTAGTGTGGAAGAGTGTGTGTGTGTGTGTGTAGTGTGTGTGTATTGTGTGTAGTGTGGAAGAGTGTGTGTGTGTATTGTGGCAGAGTTTGTGTGTGTATTGTGTGTAGTGTGGAAGAGTGTGTGTGTGTGTAGTGTGGAAGAGTGTGTGTGTATTGTGTGTAGTGTGGAAGAGTGTGTGTGTGTAGTGTGGAAGAGTGTGTGTGTATTGTGTGTAGTGTGGAAGAGTGTGTGTGTGTATTGTGGCAGAGTTTGTGTGTGTATTGTGTGTAGTGTGGAAGAGTGTGTGTGTGTAGTGTGGCAGAGTTTGTGTGTGTATTGTGTGTAGTGTGGAAGAGTGTGTGTGTGTAGTGTGGAAGAGTGTGTGTGTATTGTGTGTAGTGTGGAAGAGTGTGTGTGTGTAGTGTGGAAGAGTGTGTGTGTATTGTGTGTAGTGTGGAAGAGTGTGTGTGTGTAGTGTGGAAGAGTGTGTGTGTATTGTGTGTAGTGTGGAAGAGTGTGTGTGTGTATTGTGGCAGAGTTTGTGTGTGTATTGTGTGTAGTGTGGAAGAGTGTGTGTGTGTAGTGTGGGTAGTGTGTGTGTGTGTGTGTGTGTGTGTGTGTGTGTGGTGTGTGTGTGTGTGTGGTGTGTGTGGTGTGGTGTGCGTAAACAGTTGTGTCCAAAAGGTTTGAGAATGACACAAATATTAATTTTCACAAAGTCTGCTGCCTCAGTTTGTATGATGGCAATTTGCACATACTCCAGAATGTTATGAAGAGTGATCAGATGTATTGCAATTGATTGCAAAGTCCCTCTTTGCCATGCAAATGAACTGAATCCCCCAAAAACATTTCTATTGCATTTCAGCCCTGCCACAAAAGGACCAGCTGACATCATGTCAGTGATCCTCTCCTTAACACTGGTGTGAGTGTTGACGAGGACAAGGCTGGAGATCACTCTGTCATGCTGATTGAGTTTGAATAACAGACTGGAAGCTTCAAAAGGAGGGTGGTGCTTGGAATCATTGTTCTTCCTCTGTCAACCATGGTTACCTGCAAGGAAACACATGCCGTCGTCATATCTTTGCACAAAAATGGCATCACAGGCAAGGATATTTCTGCCAGTAAGATTGCACATAAATCAACCATTTATCGGATCATCAAGAACTTTCAGGAGAGCCGTTCAATTATTGTGAAGAAGGCTTCAGAGCGCCCAAGAAAGTCCAGCAATTGCCAGGACCGTCTCCTAAAGTTGATTCAGCTGCGGAATCGGGGCACCACCACTACAGAGCTTGCTCAGGAAAGGCAGCAGGCCGGTGTGAGTGCATCTGCTCGTACAGTGAGGCGAAGACTTTTGGAGGATAGCCACATCCCTCCAGAAAAAACATCAGGGACAGACTGATATTCTGCAAAAGGTACAGGGATTGGACTGCTGAGGACTGGGGTAAAGTCATTTTCTCTGATGAATCCCCTTTCTGATTGTTTGGGGCATCTGGAAAAAAGCTTGTCCGGAGAAGACAAGGTGAGCGCTATCATCAGTCCTGTGTCTTGCCAACAGTAAAGCATCCTGAAACCATGTGTGGGGTTGCTTCTCAGCCAAGGGAGTGGGCTGACTCACAATTTTGCCTAAGAATACAGCCATGAATAACCATCCAGGAACAGTTTGGTGACGAATAATGCCTTTTCCAGCATGATGGAGCACCTTGCCATAAGGCAAAAGTGATAACTAAGTGGCTCGGGGAACAAAACATCAAAATATTTTGGGTCCATGGCCAGGAAACCCCCCAGACCTTAATCCCATTGAGAGCTTGTGGTCAATGCCCAAGAGGCGGGTGGACAAACAAAAACCCACACATTCTGACAAACTCCAGGCATTGATTATGCAAGAATGGGCTGCCATCAGTCAGGATGTGGCCCAGAAGTTAATTTACAGCATGCCAGGGCGGATTGCAGAGTTCTTGAAAAATAAGTGTCAACACTGCAAATATTGACTCTTTGCATCAACTTGTAATTGTCAATAAAAGCATTTGACAATGTTGAAATGCTTGTAATTATACTTCAGTATTCCATAGTAACATCTGACAAAAATATCTAAAGACACTGAAGCAGCAAACTTTGTGGAAATTAATATTTGTGTCGTTCTCAAAACTTTTGGCCATGACTGTAGTGTGTATTGTGTGTAGTAATAGTAGTGTTTAGTGTGTGTAGTATGTGTATTGTGTGTAGTGTAATGTAGTTTGTGTAGTGTGTAGTGTAGTGTAGTGTAGGGTAGTGTAGTGTAGTGTAGTGCAGTATAGTGTGGTGTAGTGTGGTGTTGTATAGTGTAGTGTAGTGTGGTGTAGTGTAGAGTAGTGTAGTGTAGTGTAGTGCAGTATAGTGTGGTGTAGTGTGGTGTTGTATAGTGTAGTGTAGTGTGGTGTAGTGTAGCGTGGTGTAGTGTAGTGTAGTGTAGTGTAGAGTAGTGTAGTGTAGAGTAGAGTAGTGTAGTGTAGTGTAGTGTAGTGTAGTGTAGTGTAGAGTAGTGTAGTGTAGTGTAGTGTAGTGTAGAGTAGTGTAGTGTAGAGTAGTGTAGTGTGGTGTATAGTAGTGTAGAGTAGTGTCGTGTAGTGTAGAGTAGTGTAGTGTAGTGTAGTGTAGTGTAGAGTAGTGTAGTGTAGAGTAGTGTAGTGTAGTGTAGAGTAGAGTAGTGTAGTGTAGTGTAGTGTAGTGTAGTGTAGTGTAGTGTAGTGTAGTGTAGAGTAGTGTAGTGTAGAGTAGTGTAGTGTGGTGTATAGTAGTGTAGAGTAGTGTCGTGTAGTGTAGAGTAGTGTAGTGTAGTGTAGTGTAGTGTAGAGTAGTGTAGTGTAGAGTAGTGTAGTGTAGTGTAGAGTAGAGTAGTGTAGTGTAGTGTAGTGTAGAGTAGTGTAGTGTAGTGTAGAGTAGAGTAGAGTAGTGTGGTGTAGTGTAGCGTGGTGTAGTGTAGTGTAGTGTAGTGTAGAGTAGTGTAGTGTAGAGTAGAGTAGTGTAGTGTAGTGTAGTGTGGTGTAGTGTAGTGTAGAGTAGAGTAGTGTAGTGTGGTGTAGTGTAGTGTAGTGTAGTGCAGTGTAGAGTAGTGTAGTGTAGTGTAGTGTAGTGTAGTGTAGTGTAGAGTAGTGTAGTGTGGTGTATAGTAGTGTAGAGTAGTGTCGTGTAGTGTAGAGTAGTGTAGTGTAGTGTAGTGTAGTGTAGAGTAGTGTAGTGTAGAGTAGTGTAGTGTAGTGTAGAGTAGAGTAGTGTAGTGTAGTGTAGTGTAGTGTAGTGTAGAGTAGTGTAGTGTAGTGTAGTGTAGTGTAGAGTAGTGTAGTGTAGTGTAGAGTAGTGTAGTGTAGAGTAGTGTAGAGTAGTGTAGTGTAGTGTAGAGTAGTGTAGAGTAGTGTAGTGTAGTGTAGAGTAGTGTAGTGTAGTGTAGAGTAGTGTAGTGTAGTGTAGTGTAGTGTAGAGTAGTGTAGTGTAGTGTAGTGTAGTGTAGTGTAGAGTAGTGTAGTGTAGTGTAGAGTAGTGTAGTGTAGAGTAGTGTAGAGTAGTGTAGTGTAGTGTAGTGTGGTATAGTGTATTGTAGTGTAGTGTAGAGTAGTGTAGTGTTGTGTAGTGTGGTATAGTGTAGTGCAGTGTGGTGTATTGTAGTGTAGTGTAGTGTAGTGTAGTGTAGTATATAGTATTGTAGTTTAGTGTAGTGTAGTGTGGCGTAGTGTAGTGTAGAGTAGTGTAGTGTAGAGTAGTGTAGTGTGGTGTAGTGTAGTGTAGAGTAGTGTAGTGTGGTGTAGTGTAGTGTAGAGTAGTGTAGTGTAGAGTAGTGTAGTGTGGTGTAGTGTAGTGTAGAGTAGTGTAGTGTAGAGTAGTGCAGTGTGGTGTATTGTAGTGTAGTGTAGTGTAGTGTAGTGTAGTATATAGTATTGTAGTTTAGTGTAGTGTAGTGTAGTGTAGAGTAGTGTAGTGTAGAGTAGTGTAGTGTGGTGTAGAGTAGTGTAGTGTAGAGTAGTGTAGTGTAGTATATAGTATTGTAGTTTAGTGTAGTGTAGTGTGGCGTAGTGTAGTGTATAGTAGTGTAGAGTAGTGTAGAGTAGTGTAGTGTAGTGTAGTGTAGTGCAGTGTAGAGTAGTGTAGTGTAGTGTAGAGTAGTGTAGTGTAGAGTAGTGTAGTGTGGTGTATAGTAGTGTAGAGTAGAGTAGTGTAGAGTAGAGTAGTGTAGTGTAGTGTGGTGTAGAGTAGTGTAGTGTAGAGTAGTGTAGTGTGGTGTAGTGTAGTGTAGAGTAGTGTAGTGTAGAGTAGTGTAGTGTGGTGTATAGTAGTGTAGAGTAGAGTAGTGTAGAGTAGAGTAGTGTAGTGTAGTGTGGTGTAGAGTAGTGTAGTGTAGAGTAGTGTAGTGTAGTGTAGTGTAGTGTAGTGTAGTGTAGTGTAGAGTAGTGTAGTGTGGTGTAGTGTAGAGTAGTGTAGTGTGGTGTATAGTAGTGTAGAGTAGTGTAGTGTGGTGTATAGTAGTGTAGTGTAGTGTAGTGTAATGTAGTGTAGAGTAGTGTAGTGTGGTGTATAGTAGTGTAGAGTAGTGTAGTGTAGTGTAGTGTAGTGTAGTGTGGTGTATAGTAGTGTAGAGTAGTGTAGTGTGGTGTAGTGTAGTGTAGAGTAGTGTAGTGTAGTGTAGTGTAGAGTAGTGTAGTGTAGTGTAGTGTAGTGTAGTGTAGAGTAGTGTAGTGTAGTGTAGTGTAGTGTAGTGTAGAGTAGAGTAGTGTAGTGTAGTGTGGTGTATAGTAGTGTAGAGTAGTGTAGTGTGGTGTATAGTAGTGTAGAGTAGTGTAGTGTAGTGTAGTGTAGTGTAGTGTAGTGTAGTGTAGTGTAGAGTAGTGTAGTGTAGTGTAGTGTAGTGTGGTGTAGTGTAGTGTAGAGTAGTGTAGTGTAGAGTAGTGTAGTGTGGTGTAGTGTAGTGTAGTGTAGAGTAGTGTAGTGTAGAGTAGTGCAGTGTGGTGTATTGTAGTGTAGTGTAGTGTAGTGTAGTGTAGTATATAGTATTGTAGTTTAGTGTAGTGTAGTGTGGCGTAGTGTAGTGTAGAGTAGTGTAGTGTAGAGTAGTGTAGTGTGTTGTAGAGTAGTGTAGTGTAGAGTAGTGTAGTGTAGTATATAGTATTGTAGTTTAGTGTAGTGTAGTGTGGCGTAGTGTAGTGTATAGTAGTGTAGAGTAGTGTAGAGTAGTGTAGTGTAGTGTAGTGTAGTGCAGTGTAGAGTAGTGTAGTGTAGTGTAGTGTAGTGTAGAGTAGTGTAGTGTAGAGTAGTGTAGTGTGGTGTATAGTAGTGTAGAGTAGAGTAGTGTAGAGTAGAGTAGTGTAGTGTAGTGTGGTGTAGAGTAGTGTAGTGTAGAGTAGTGTAGTGTGGTGTAGTGTAGTGTAGAGTAGTGTAGTGTAGAGTAGTGTAGTGTGGTGTATAGTAGTGTAGAGTAGAGTAGTGTAGAGTAGAGTAGTGTAGTGTAGTGTGGTGTAGAGTAGTGTAGTGTAGAGTAGTGTAGTGTAGTGTAGTGTAGTGTAGTGTAGTGTAGAGTAGTGTAGTGTGGTGTAGTGTAGAGTAGTGTGGTGTATAGTAGTGTAGAGTAGTGTAGTGTGGTGTATAGTAGTGTAGTGTAGTGTAGTGTAATGTAGTGTAGAGTAGTGTAGTGTGGTGTATAGTAGTGTAGAGTAGTGTAGTGTAGTGTAGTGTAGTGTAGTGTGGTGTATAGTAGTGTAGAGTAGTGTAGTGTGGTGTAGTGTAGTGTAGAGTAGTGTAGTGTAGTGTAGTGTAGAGTAGTGTAGTGTAGTGTAGTGTAGTGTAGTGTAGTGTAGAGTAGTGTAGTGTAGTGTAGTGTAGTGTAGTGTAGAGTAGTGTAGTGTAGAGTAGTGTAGTGTAGTGTAGTGTAGAGTAGTGTAGTGTGGTGTAGTGTAGTGTAGAGTAGTGTAGTGTAGTGTGGTGTAGTGTAGTGTAGAGTAGTGTAGTGTAGAGTAGTGTAGTGTGGTGTAGTGTAGTGTAGAGTAGTGTAGTGTAGAGTAGTGCAGTGTGGTGTATTGTAGTGTAGTGTAGTGTAGTGTAGTGTAGTATATAGTATTGTAGTTTAGTGTAGTGTAGTGTGGCGTAGTGTAGTGTAGAGTAGTGTAGTGTAGAGTAGTGTAGTGTGGTGTAGAGTAGTGTAGTGTAGAGTAGTGTAGTGTAGTATATAGTATTGTAGTTTAGTGTAGTGTAGTGTGGCGTAGTGTAGTGTATAGTAGTGTAGAGTAGTGTAGAGTAGTGTAGTGTAGTGTAGTGTAGTGCAGTGTAGAGTAGTGTAGTGTAGTGTAGTGTAGTGTAGAGTAGTGTAGTGTAGAGTAGTGTAGTGTGGTGTATAGTAGTGTAGAGTAGAGTAGTGTAGAGTAGAGTAGTGTAGTGTAGTGTGGTGTAGAGTAGTGTAGTGTAGAGTAGTGTAGTGTGGTGTAGTGTAGTGTAGAGTAGTGTAGTGTAGAGTAGTGTAGTGTGGTGTATAGTAGTGTAGAGTAGAGTAGTGTAGAGTAGAGTAGTGTAGTGTAGTGTGGTGTAGAGTAGTGTAGTGTAGAGTAGTGTAGTGTAGTGTAGTGTAGTGTAGTGTAGTGTAGTGTAGTGTAGAGTAGTGTAGTGTGGTGTAGTGTAGAGTAGTGTAGTGTGGTGTATAGTAGTGTAGAGTAGTGTAGTGTGGTGTATAGTAGTGTAGTGTAGTGTAGTGTAATGTAGTGTAGAGTAGTGTAGTGTGGTGTATAGTAGTGTAGAGTAGTGTAGTGTAGTGTAGTGTAGTGTAGTGTAGTGTGGTGTATAGTAGTGTAGAGTAGTTTAGTGTGGTGTAGTGTAGTGTAGAGTAGTGTAGTGTAGTGTAGTGTAGAGTAGTGTAGTGTAGTGTAGTGTAGTGTAGTGTAGTGTAGAGTAGTGTAGTGTAGTGTAGTGTAGTGTAGTGTAGAGTAGAGTAGTGTAGTGTAGTGTGGTGTATAGTAGTGTAGAGTAGTGTAGTGTGGTGTATAGTAGTGTAGAGTAGTGTAGTGTAGTGTAGTGTAGTGTAGTGTAGAGTAGTGTAGTGTAGTGTAGTGTAGTGTAGTGTAGTGTAGTGTAGAGTAGTGTAGTGTGGTGTAGTGTAGAGTAGTGTAGTGTGGTGTATAGTAGTGTAGAGTAGTGTAGTGTGGTGTAGTGTAGTGTAGTGTAGAGTAGTGTAGTGTGGTGTAGTGTAGTGTAGAGTAGTGTAGTGTAGAGTAGTGTAGTGTGGTGTATAGTAGTGTAGAGTAGAGTAGTGTAGAGTAGAGTAGTGTAGTGTAGTGTGGTGTAGAGTAGTGTAGTGTAGAGTAGTGTAGTGTAGTGTAGTGTGGTGTATAGTAGTGTAGAGTAGAGTAGTGTAGAGTAGAGTAGTGTAGTGTAGTGTGGTGTAGAGTAGTGTAGTGTAGAGTAGTGTAGTGTAGTGTAGTGTAGTGTAGTGTAGTGTAGTGTAGTGTGGTGTAGTGTAGAGTAGTGTAGTGTGGTGTATAGTAGTGTAGAGTAGTGTAGTGTGGTGTATAGTAGTGTAGTGTAGTGTAGTGTAGTGTAATGTAGTGTAGAGTAGTGTAGTGTGGTGTATAGTAGTGTAGAGTAGTGTAGTGTAGTGTAGTGTAGTGTAGTGTGGTGTATAGTAGTGTAGAGTAGTGTAGTGTGGTGTAGTGTAGTGTAGAGTAGTGTAGTGTAGTGTAGTGTAGTGTAGTGTGGTGTATAGTAGTGTAGAGTAGTGTAGTGTGGTGTAGTGTAGTGTAGAGTAGTGTAGTGTAGTGTAGTGTAGAGTAGTGTAGTGTAGTGTAGTGTAGTGTAGTGTAGAGTAGTGTAGTGTGGTGTATAGTAGTGTAGAGTAGTGTAGTGTGGTGTAGTGTAGAGTAGTGTAGTGTGGTGTATAGTAGTGTAGAGTAGTGTAGTGTAGTGTAGTGTAGTGTAGTGTGGTGTATAGTAGTGTAGAGTAGTGTAGTGTGGTGTAGTGTAGTGTAGAGTAGTGTAGTGTAGTGTAGTGTAGAGTAGTGTAGTGTAGTGTAGTGTAGTGTAGTGTAGAGTAGTGTAGTGTGGTGTATAGTAGTGTAGAGTAGTGTAGTGTGGTGTAGTGTAGTGTAGTGTAGTGTAGTGTAGAGTAGTGTAGTGTGGTGTATAGTAGTGTAGAGTAGTGTAGTGTGGTGTAGTGTAGTGTAGTGTAGAGTAGTGTAGTGTGGTGTAGTGTAGTGTAGAGTAGTGTAGTGTAGAGTAGTGTAGTGTGGTGTATAGTAGTGTAGAGTAGAGTAGTGTAGAGTAGAGTAGTGTAGTGTAGTGTGGTGTAGAGTAGTGTAGTGTAGAGTAGTGTAGTGTAGTGTAGTGTGGTGTATAGTAGTGTAGAGTAGAGTAGTGTAGAGTAGTGTAGTGTAGTGTGGTGTAGAGTAGTGTAGTGTAGAGTAGTGTAGTGTAGTGTAGTGTAGTGTAGTGTAGTGTAGTGTAGAGTAGTGTAGTGTGGTGTAGTGTAGAGTAGTGTAGTGTGGTGTATAGTAGTGTAGAGTAGTGTAGTGTGGTGTATAGTAGTGTAGTGTAGTGTAGTGTAGTGTAATGTAGTGTAGAGTAGTGTAGTGTGGTGTATAGTAGTGTAGAGTAGTGTAGTGTAGTGTAGTGTAGTGTAGTGTGGTGTATAGTAGTGTAGAGTAGTGTAGTGTGGTGTAGTGTAGTGTAGAGTAGTGTAGTGTAGTGTAGTGTAGAGTAGTGTAGTGTAGTGTAGTGTAGTGTAGTGTAGTGTAGTGTAGAGTAGTGTAGTGTAGTGTAGTGTAGTGTAGTGTAGAGTAGAGTAGTGTAGTGTAGTGTGGTGTATAGTAGTGTAGAGTAGTGTAGTGTGGTGTATAGTAGTGTAGAGTAGTGTAGTGTAGTGTAGTGTAGTGTAGTGTAGTGTAGAGTAGTGTAGTGTAGTGTAGTGTAGTGTAGTGTAGTGTAGAGTAGAGTAGTGTAGTGTAGTGTGGTGTATAGTAGTGTAGAGTAGTGTAGTGTGGTGTATAGTAGTGTAGAGTAGTGTCGTGTAGTGTAGTGTAGTGTAGAGTAGTGTAGTGTAGTGCAGTGTAGTGTAGAGTAGTGTAGTGTAGTGCAGTGTAGTGTAGTGTAGTGTAGTGTCGTGTAGTGTATAGTAGTGTAGAGTAGTGTCGTGTACTGTATAGTAGTGTAGAGTAGTGTAGTGTAGTGTAGTGTGGTGTATAGTAGTGTAGAGTAGTGTAGTGTGGTGTATAGTAGTGTAGAGTAGTGTCGTGTAGTGTAGTGTAGTGTAGAGTAGTGTAGTGTAGTGCAGTGTAGTGTAGTGTAGTGTAGTGTCGTGTAGTGTATAGTAGTGTAGAGTAGTGTCGTGTACTGTATAGTAGTGTAGAGTAGTGTAGAGTATAGTAGTGTAGTGTGGTGTAGAGTAGAGTAGCGTAGTGTAGTGTGGTGTAGAGTGGTGTAGAGTGGTGTAGTGTGGTGTAGAGTGGTGTAGAGTGGTGTAGTGTAGTGTAGTATACAGTAGAGTAGTGTGGTGTAGAGTAGTGTAGTGTGGTGTAGTGTATAGTAGTGTAGTGTAGAGTAGTGTAGTGTCGTGTAGTGTGGTGTTGTATAGTGTGGTGTAGTGTAGAGTAGCGTAGTGTAGTGTGGTGTAGTGTAGAGTAGCGTAGTGTAGTGTGGTGTAGAGTGGTGTAGAGTGGTGTAGTGTAGTGTAGTATACAGTAGAGTAGTGTGGTGTAGAGTGGTGTAGTGTGGTGTAGAGTGGTGTAGTGTAATATAGAGTAGAGTAGTGTGGTGTAGTGTATAGTGGTGTAGTGTAGAGTGGTGTGGTGTAGTGTAATGTAGTGTAGTGTAGAGTAGTGTGTTGTAGTGTAGTGTGTGTAGTGTAGTGTGTGTAGTGCAGTGTAGTGTGTTTTGTGTAGTGTAATGAGGTGTTGTGTAGTGTATTGAGGTGTAGTGTTGTGTAGTGTATTGTAGTGTGTGTTGTGCAGTGTATTGTAGTGAGTGCAGTGTAGTGTAGTGTAGTGTGTGTAGTATATTGTAATGAGTACAGTGTAGGGTAGTGTAGTGTGTGTAGTATATTGTAATGAGTACAGTGTAGTGTAGTGTAGTGCGTGTAGTGTATTTTAATGAGTGCAGTGTAGTGAGTGCAGTGTGTGTTGTGTGTGTTGTATAGTGAGTGCAGTGTAGTGTAGTGAGTGCAGTGTAGTGTATTGTAGTGAGTGCAGTGTATTGTAGTGTAGTGCAGTGAGTGCAGTGTAGTGCAGTGAGTGCAGTGTAGTGTATTGTAGTGAGTGCAGTGTAGTGTAGTGTGTGTAGCGTATTGTAATGAGTGCAGTGTAGTGTAGTGAGTGCAGTGTATTGTAGTGAGTGCAGTGTAGTGTAATGCAGTGAGTGCAGTGTAGTGTAGTGTGTGTAGCGTATTGTAATGAGTGCAGTGTAGTGTAGTGTTGTGTAGTGTAGTGAGTGCAGTGTATTGTAGTGAGTGCAGTGTAGTGTAGTGTAGTGAGTGCAGTGTAGTGTAGTGTGGTGTAGTGTGTGTAGTGTATTGTAGTGAGTGCAGTGTAGTGTAGTGTAGTGTGTGTAGTATATTATAATGAGTACAGTGTAGTGTAGTGTTGTGTAGTGTTGTGAGTGCAGTGTATTGTAGTGTAGTGTGTGTAGTGTATTTTAATGAGTGCAGTGTAGTGAGTGCAGTGTGTGTTGTGTGTGTTGTGTAGTGAGTGCAGTGTATTGTAGTGAGTGCAGTGTAGTGTAGTGCAGTGAGTGCAGTGTAGTGTAGTGTGTGTAGTGTATTGTAGTGAGTGCAGTGTATTGTAGTGAGTGCAGTGTAGTGTAGTGTGGTGTAGTGTGTGTAGTGTATTGTAGTGAGTGCAGTGTATGGTAGTGTAGTGTAGTGAGTGCAGTGTAGTGTAGTGAGTGCAGTGTAGTGTATTGTAGTGAGTGCAGTGTGTGTAGTGTATTGTAGTGTAGTGTAGTGAGTGCAGTGTAGTGTATTGTAGTGAGTGCAGTGTGTGTAGTGTATTGTAGTGTAGTGTATTGTAGTGAGTGCAGTGTAGTGTAGTGTAGTGAGGAAGACAGTGTGTGGCAGAGGAGGCTGGTGGGAGGAGCTATTGAAAGATGGGCTCATTGTCATGTCTGGAATGGAATAAATGGAACGTATCAAACACGTGTATGGAAATCACGTGTTTGACTCCGTTCCGTTTACTCCATTCCAGCCATTACAATGAGCCCGTCTTTCAATGGCTCCTCCCACCAGTCTCTACTGGTGTCTAACATGTGTATTGTGGTAGCAGTGATGTAACTAGATGAGTCATTGTCAGTGCGTTTTGGACGGTACGGTAATGGAGATGTTGTGTACATCTCTACTCTGTGGGACAAAAGAGACACGCATCACCACAACACACACACACACACACACACAGACACACACACAGACACACACGGTAGTGGAGATTAAGGCGTGTCAGTTGGGGAAAAAGACTGACAGACCAAAACATCTGTCCAGCAGATTTCCAACCTCTCCTTCCACCCCCCATCTCAGACTGGGCTCCAATCTCTCCTTCCACCCCCCATCTCAGACTGGGCTCCAATCTCTCCTTCAACTCTCCATCTCACACTGGGGTCCAACCTCTCCTTCAACTCTCCATCTCAGACTGGGCTCCAACCTCTCCTTCAACTCTCCATCTCAGACTGGGCTCCAATCTCTCCTTCCACCCCCCATCTCAGACTGGGCTCCAACCTCTCCTTCAACCCCTCATCTCAGACTGGGCTCCAACCTCTCCTTCCACCCCCCATCTCAGACTGGGCTCCAATCTCTCCTTCAACCCCTCATCTCAGACTGGGCTCCAACCTCTCCTTACACCCCCCATCTCAGACTGGGCTCCAACCTCTCCTTCAACTCTCCATCTCAGACTGGGCTCCAATCTCTCCTTCAGCCCCCCATCTCAGACTGGGCTCCAATCTCTCCTTCCACCCCCCATCTCAGACTGGGCTCCAATCTCTCCTTCAACCCCCCATCTCAGACTGGGCTCCAACCTCTCATTCAACTCTCCATCTCAGACTGGGCTCCAATCTCTCCTTCAACCCCTCATCTCAGACTGGGCTCCAACCTCTCCTTCAACCCCTCATCTCAGACTGGGCTCCAACCTCTCCTTCAACTCTCCATCTCAGACTGGGCTCCAATCTCTCCTTCCACCCCCCATCTCAGACTGGGCTCCAATCTCTCCTTCAACCCCCCATCTCAGACTGGGCTCCAATCTCTCCTTCCACCCCCCCATCTCAGACTGGGCTCCAATCTCTCCTTCCACCCCCCATCTCAGACTGGGCTCCAACCTCTACTTCCACCCCCCATCTCAGACTGGGCTCCAATCTCTCCTTCAGCCCCCCATCTCAGACTGGGCTCCAATCTCTCCTTCAGCCCCACATCTCAGACTGGGCTCCAATCTCTCCTTCAACCCCTCATCTCAGACTGGGCTCCAACCTCTCCTTCCACCCCCCATCTCAGACTGGGCTCCAACCTCTCCTTCAACTCTCCATCTCAGACTGGGCTCCAACCTCTCCTTCAGCCCCCCATCTCAGACTGGGCTCCAATCTCTCCTTCCACCCCCCATCTCAGACTGGGCTCCAATCTCTCCTTCAACCCCCCATCTCAGACTGGGCTCCAACCTCTCCTTCAACTCTCCATCTCAGACTGGGCTCCAATCTCTCCTTCAACCCCTCATCTCAGACTGGGCTCCAACCTCTCCTTCAACCCCTCATCTCAGACTGGGCTCCAACCTCTCCTTCAACTCTCCATCTCAGACTGGGCTCCAATCTCTCTTTCAGCCCCCATCTCAGACTGGGCTCCAATCTCTCCTTCAACCCCCCATCTCAGACTTGGCTCCAACCTCTCCTTCAACTCTCCATCTCAGACTGGGCTCCAACCTCTCCTTCAACTCTCCATCTCAGACTGGGCTCCAACCTCTCCTTCAACCCCTCATCTCAGACTGGGCTCCAATCTCTCCTTCAGCCCCCCATCTCAGACTGGGCTCCAACCTCTCCTTCAACTCTCCATCTCAGACTGGGCTCCAATCTCTCCTTCAGCCCCCATCTCAGACTGGGCTCCAATCTCTCCTTCAACCCCCCATCTCAGACTGGGCTCCAATCTCTCCTTCAGCCCCCATCTCAGACTGGGCTCCAATCTCTCCTTCAGCCCCCATCTCAGACTGGGCTCCAATCTCTCCTTCAACCCCCCATCTCAGACTGGGCTCCAACCTCTCCTTCAACTCTCCATCTCAGACTGGGCTCCAACCTCTCCTTCAACTCTCCATCTCAGA
This sequence comes from Oncorhynchus mykiss, assembly GCF_057628025.1. NCBI lineage: Eukaryota > Metazoa > Chordata > Actinopteri > Salmoniformes > Salmonidae > Oncorhynchus > Oncorhynchus mykiss. The sequence goes on from NC_143030.1 coordinate 8,508,847, forward strand.
CTGGGCTCCAACCTCTCCTTCAACCCCTCATCTCAGACTGGGCTCCAATCTCTCCTTCAACCCCCCATCTCAGACTGGGCTCCAACCTCTCCTTCAACTCTTCATCTCAGACTGGGCTCCAATCTCTCCTTCAGCCCCCATCTCAGACTGGGCTCCAATCTCTCCTTCAACCCCCCATCTCAGACTGGGCTCCAATCTCTCCTTCAGTCCCAATCTGAGACTGGGCTCCAATCTCTCCTTCAACCCCCCATCTCAGACTGGGCTCCAACCTCTCCTTCAACCCCCCATCTCAGCCTGGGCTCCAACCTCTCCTTCAACTGTCCATCTCAGACTGGGCTCCAATCTCTCCTTCAACTCTCCATCTCAGACTGGGCTCCAATCTCTCCTTCAACCCCCCATCTCAGACTGGGCTCCAACCTCTCCTTCAACTCTCCATCTCAGACTGGGCTCCAATCTCTCCTTCAGCCCCCCATCTCAGACTGGGCTCCAATCTCTCCTTCCATCCCCCATCTCAGACTGGGCTCCAATCTCTCCTTCCACCCCCCATCTCAGACTGGGCTCCAACCTCTCCTTCAACCCCCCATCTCAGACTGGGCTCCAATCTCTCCTTCAGCCCCCCATCTCAGACTGGGCTCCAATCTCTCCTTCCACCCCCCATCTCAGACTGGGCTCCGATCTCTCCTTCAACTCCATCTCAGACTGGGCTCCAACCTCTCCTTCAGCCCCCTATCTCAGACTGGGCTCCGATCTCTCCTTCAGCCCCCCATCTCAGCCTGGGCTCCAATCTCTCCTTCAACTGTCCATCTCAGACTGGGCTCCAATCTCTCCTTCAACTCTCCATCTCAGACTGGGCTCCAATCTCTCCTTCAACCCCCCATCTCAGACTGGGCTCCAACCTCTCCTTCAACTCTCCATCTCAGACTGGGCTCCAATCTCTCCTTCAGCCCCCCATCTCAGACTGGGCTCCAATCTCTCCTTCCATCCCCCATCTCAGACTGGGCTCCAATCTCTCCTTCCACCCCCCATCTCAGACTGGGCTCCAACCTCTCCTTCAACCCCCCATCTCAGACTGGGCTCCAATCTCTCCTTCAGCCCCCCATCTCAGACTGGGCTCCAATCTCTCCTTCCACCCCCCATCTCAGACTGGGCTCCGATCTCTCCTTCAACTCCATCTCAGACTGGGCTCCAACCTCTCCTTCAGCCCCCTATCTCAGACTGGGCTCCGATCTCTCCTTCAGCCCCCCATCTCAGACTGGGCTCCAATCTCTCCTTCCACCCCCATCTCATACTGGGCTCCAATCTCTCCTTCAACCCCCCATCTCAGACTGGGCTCCAATCTCTCATTCCACCCCCCCATCTCAGACTGGGCTCCAATCTCTCCTTCCACCCCCCATCTCAGACTGGGCTCCAACCTCTCCTTCCACCCCCCATCTCAGACTGGGCTCCAACCTCTCCTTCCACCCCCCATCTCAGACTGGGCTCAAATCTCTCCTTCAGCCCCCCATCTCAGACTGGGCTCCAACCTCTCCTTCCACCCCCCATCTCAGACTGGGCTCCAATCTCTCCTTCCACCCCCCATCTCAGACTGGGCTCCAATCTCTCCTTCAACTCTCCATCTCAGACTGGGCTCCAACCTCTCCTTCAACCCCTCATCTCAGACTGGGCTCCAATCTCTCCTTCAACCCCCCATCTCAGACTGGGCTCCAACCTCTCCTTCAACTCTTCATCTCAGACTGGGCTCCAATCTCTCCTTCAGCCCCCATCTCAGACTGGGCTCCAATCTCTCCTTCAACCCCCCATATCAGACTGGGCTCCAATCTCTCCTTCAGTCCCAATCTGAGACTGGGCTCCAATCTCTCCTTCAACCCCCCATCTCAGACTGGGCTCCAACCTCTCCTTCAACCCCCCATCTCAGCCTGGGCTCCAACCTCTCCTTCAACTGTCCATCTCAGACTGGGCTCCAATCTCTCCTTCAACTCTCCATCTCAGACTGGGCTCCAATCTCTCCTTCAACCCCCCATCTCAGACTGGGCTCCAACCTCTCCTTCAACTCTCCATCTCAGACTGGGCTCCAATCTCTCCTTCAGCCCCCCATCTCAGACTGGGCTCCAATCTCTCCTTCCATCCCCCATCTCAGACTGGGCTCCAATCTCTCCTTCCACCCCCCATCTCAGACTGGGCTCCAACCTCTCCTTCAGCCCCCCATCTCAGACTGGGCTCCAATCTCTCCTTCAGCCCCCCATCTCAGACTGGGCTCCAATCTCTCCTTCCACCCCCCATCTCAGACTGGGCTCCGATCTCTCCTTCAACTCCATCTCAGACTGGGCTCCAACCTCTCCTTCAGCCCCCTATCTCAGACTGGGCTCCGATCTCTCCTTCAGCCCCCCATCTCAGACTGGGCTCCAACCTCTCCTTCAGCCCCCCATCTCAGCCTGGGCTCCAATCTCTCCTTCCACCCCCATCTCATACTGGGCTCCAATCTCTCCTTCAACCCCCCATCTCAGACTGGGCTCCAATCTCTCATTCCACCCCCCCATCTCAGACTGGGCTCCAATCTCTCCTTCCACCCCCCATCTCAGACTGGGCTCCAACCTCTCCTTCCACCCCCCATCTCAGACTGGGCTCCAATCTCTCCTTCAGCCCCCCATCTCAGACTGGGCTCCAACCTCTCCTTCCACCCCCCATCTCAGACTGGGCTCCAATCTCTCCTTCCACCCCCCATCTCAGACTGGGCTCCAATCTCTCCTTCCACCCCCCATCTCAGACTGGGCTCCAATCTCTCCTTCAACTCTCCATCTCAGACTGGGCTCCAACCTCTCCTTCAGCCCCCCATCTCAGACTGGGCTCCAACCTCTCCTTCCACCCCCCATCTCAGACTGGGCTCCAATCTCTCCTTCCACCCCCCATCTCAGACTGGGCTCCAATCTCTCCTTCCACCCCCCATCTCAGACTGGGCTCCAATCTCTCCTTCAACTCTCCATCTCAGACTGGGCTCCAACCTCTCCTTCAGCCCCCCATCTCAGACTGGGCTTCAATCTCTCCTTCCACCCCCCATCTCAGACTGGGCTCCAATCTCTCCTTCCACCCCCCATCTCAGACTGGGCTCCAATCTCGCCTTCCACCCCCCATCTCAGACTGGGCTCCAATCTCTCCTTCAACTCTCCATCTCAGACTGGGCTCCAACCTCTCCTTCAGCCCCCCATCTCAGACTGGGCTCCAATCTCTCCTTCAGCCCCCCATCTCAGACTGGGCTCCAATCTCTCCTTCAGCCCCCCATCTCAGACTGGGCTCCAATCTCTCCTTCAGCCCCCCATCTCAGACTGGGCTCCAACCTCTCCTTCAGCCCCCCATCTCAGACTGGGCTCCAATCTCTCCTTCCACCCCCCATCTCAGCCTGGGCTCGAACCTCTCATTCAACTCTCCATCTCATTGTTTTTTTTTTTTTATTTTAAATTTTTTATTGCAGGAATACCAGTATACATGCAAGAAGTATTCAAACAGTCAATGATAACATATGCTAGTGGGCACAACAAATTACAGATTAGACAAAGACCTTTAGATATACATATAATATAAATATAATATAAATATAGTAGAAATATATAAATCACAAATTGATTTTTATTGGAAGAACACAGAATGAACATAATGAACATAATGTACTGCTCGAACTCCTTATATAATTGTTGTTGTTGTTGTTGTTGTTGTTGTTGTTGTGAATATGCATTTGCATATGACATTTTGCCATTAGCAAAATTAGAATAAAGAGGTAATTTTTATTATTTTTTCTTTATTATGGCTAAGGAAACCGAGCAGCACATTCTCCCATAAAAAAATAAAATAATAATAATAATAATCAAGAATATTAACAATTATAAAACTATTAATATCTTTCCATAGTTTCTTTACATGTAAACAATGCCAAAATAAATACAAAACTGTTTCTGGATACTCAACACAAACCGTATTGTTCACGTCAATGTCTTTTTTGAGTTTCTTACCCTGATTGACAGAGTAATTGTCACACCCGGATCTGTTTCACCTGTCCTTGTGATTGTCTTCACCCCCCTCCAGGTGTGTCCACCCCTCTCCAGGTGTCTCCACCACCCTCCAGGTGTCTCCACCACCCTCGAGGTGTCTCCACCCCCTTCAGCTGTCGCCCATCTTCCCCGTTATCTCCTGTGTATTTATACGTGTGTTCTCTGTTTGTCCGTTGCCAGTTTGTCTTGTTTGTCAAGTCAACCAGCGTTTTTGTGTCTCAGCTCCTGCTTTTCCAAGTCTCTCTTTTTCTCACCCTCCTGGTTTTGACCATTGCCTGTCCTGACTCTGAGCCCGCCTGCCTGACCATTGCCTGTCCTGACTCTGAGCCCGCCTGCCTGACCACTCTGCCTGCCCCTGACCCTGAGCCTGCTTGCCAACCTGTACCTTTGCCCCACCTCTGAATTGTTGACCTCTGCCTTCTATGACCCTGAGCGTGCCTGCCGCCCAGTTCCGTTTCCCCACCTCTGGTTCACTGACTCCTGCCTGCCTTGACCTGTCTATTGCCTGCCCCTGTTGGAATATTAAACCATTGTCAGTTTGATGTGTCTGCATCTGGGTCTTACCTTGTTTCCTGATAGTACGAACTGGCCATCACTGACTAAGCATACCCAGGCCAGCTTCACAATGTCATCTCCTCCCAGGGAAGCACCATCGGTAGGCACGAGGAATTGCTTTGTGGCCTTGTGGAGGGGGTTCAAACGTTGGCTGAACGCCATGACCGGGAGTTGGACAGTTCGCTGGAGCAATTCCGCGGGTTGGCAGGGAGGACGCCTACCTCAGCGACTCAGCTGCTAGTAGTGCCGTCTCATTGGTCAATGCACCTTCTCGGGAGCCCCGCTTACCTCCTCCAGAACGCTTCTATGTCGGTCGTTCCTAGCTCAGTGTGCCCTCGTCTTTGAGCTTCAGCCCTCCTCCTTCCCCTCAGATCGCTCCAAGATAGTCTACCTCATTACGCTGATGTCCGGGAGGGCTCTCACCTGGGCTACTGCCGTGTGGGAACAATAGCCGGCCATATGCACTAGTCTGGAGGGGTTCGTGGGAGAAGTGAGGAAGGTCTTTGATGCCCCTTTCTCCGGGCAAGTGGCCGTCCAGTAGCTAATCCAGCAGTGTAGCTGATTATGCAGGGATTTCCACATGTTGGCAGCGGAGAGTGCTTGGAATCAAGAGGCACAGTTCAATATGTTCCTGCACGGCGTCTCGGAAGTCAAAGACGAGCTTTCAGCTCGAGAGTTACCTACGGAGCTCGATTCCCTTATCGCTTTGACCATTGGAGGGAGAGGAAATTGGATTTCACACGCACGCCCAGGGATCCCACCTTGACTTCGAGTCATCCCGGAAGCTCCCAACGGTCTCTTTGGGAAGAGAAACTGAGGCAGCCCATTCTGCCACGGCCATTGCCTGACGCCAGCACAACCTGCCCCGGGATGTCTTCCAGGGGGCTCGGAAGGTGCCCCGGACCTCTCCGCCATTCCTGCGGAGTACCAGGACCTCCGGGAGGTGTTCAGCAAGGCCCGGGCCACTACGCTCCCGCCGCACTGACATTATGACTGTGGGATTGACCGTCTCCCTACACAACTCTGCCCCGGAAACGACTGTACACTCTGTCGGGACCAGAGACCAAGGCGATGGAGACCTACATTGGGGACTCCCTTGCTGCAGAATTCATCCGTCCTTCTTTTTCTCCCAACAGCGCATTGTTCTTTTTTGTGGAGAAACAGGGCAAGACCCTGCACCCGTGCATTGACTACCGGGGTCTCAACAACATAGTGGTGAAGAACTGCTACCACTCATATCCATGGCCTTTGAGCTATTCCAGGGGACCACTGTGTTTTCCAAGCTGGATCTATGGAATGCCTGTGGATACGGGACGGGGACGAGTGGAAGACTGCCTTCAACACGTCCAGTGGCCACTACGAGTATCTCGTCATGCCATTTGGCCTTACCAACGCCCCTTTTGCGTTCCAGGCTCTGGTCAAGGATGTTCTCCATGACACGTTGAACCGGAACGTCTTTGTCTACCTAGAGGACATCCTCATCTTCTCCCGTTCCACCCAAGAACATGTGCTCCACATCCGACAGGTTCTCCAATGCCTCATGCCATTTGTAAAAGCAGAGAAGTGCAAGTTCCATCATTCCACCATCCCTTTTCAGGGTTCCATCATCACCGCAGGGAGTGTGCAAATGGATCCCAGTGGTGGAATGGCCCCATCTTACTTCCAGGGAGCAGTTGCAATGCTTCCTGGGGTCCAGGAGGTGCAGCGGTCCCAGCCAAACCCACCCTGGGGGGGGCACTGATAATGATTAAGGAGGGTTGATCAAGAAGGTGAGGTCTGGTTACACCTCTAAACAACGTGAGAGATCCAGATGGAATAGCATCAAAGACTATGGCGAACTCTCTAGGTGTAACAGAGATATTGTAACAAGATTAAAAGTCCTCATAATTGAGTAACAATCCTTCTACATTATAAAGTTGATTCACCAGCAGGATATGATTATTAAACCAGTTCTTAGAACATAAAGACTTGTTTCTATACAAAATGTCCTTATTGTTCCAAATGAAATACCTATATGGGGGGAATGATGTTTATATATTAACGAAACACTCTAAGAATACTTGCCTTTGAAAACAGAAAATGTTGTAGGAATCTTATAAATGTTAGAATTATAAAGTAACTTAAAATTGAAGCCACCAAAACAGGAGACGAAAAAAAATGAGGGATGAAATTCCAAGTTGAAGTTGGATTCTTTAAGAAATGTTCAGACCAATGTATCTTAAAAGTATTATTCAAAGTAGGAAAATCATCAAAATGCAGGCCATCATATTGATAAATGTTCATAATGACAGATGTCCTAGTATAATGTGCATGAATTTTCCAGATTAAGTTGAAAAGCATCTGTTCAACTGCTTTACCTATTTTGTTGTCAAGATGTAGGGGACTGGGCTGTATGTAGGGACTGGGCTGTATGTAGGGGACTGAGCTGCATGTAGGGGACTGGGCTGTATATAGGGACTGGGCTGTATGTAGGGACTGGGCTGTATGTAGGGACTGGGCTGTATGTAGGGACTGGGCTGTATGTAGGGACTGGGCTGTATGTAGGGGACTGGGCTGTATGTAGGGGACTGAGCTGCATGTAGGGGACTGGGCTGTATGTAGGGGACTGGGCTGAATGTAGGGGACAGGGCTGTATGTAGGGGACTGAGCTGCATGAAGGGACTGGGCTGTATGTAGGGGGCTGGGCTGTATGTAGGGGACTGGGCTGTATGTAGGGGACTGGGCTGAATGTAGGGGACAGGGCTGCATGTAGGGGACTGGGCTGTATGTAGGGGACTGGGCTGTATGTAGGGGACTGGGCTGTATGTAGGGGACTGGGCTGTATGTAGGGGACTGGGCTGAATGTAGGGGACAGGGCTGTATGTAGGGGACTGAGCTGCATGAAGGGACTGGACTGTATGTAGGGGACTGGGCTGTATGTAGGGGACTGAGCTACATGTAGGGGACTGGGCTGTATGTAGGGGACTGGGCTGTATGTAGGGGACTGGGCTGTATGTAGGCGACTGGGCTGAATGTAGGGGACAGGGCTGTATGTAGGGGACAGGGCTGTATGTAGTGGACTGGGCTGTATGTAGGGGACTGGGCTGCATGTAGGGGACTGGGCTGCATGTAGGGACTGGGCTGTATATAGGGGACTGGGCTGTATGTAGGGACTGGGCTGTATATAGGGACTGGGCTGTATGTAGGGACTGGGCTGTATGTAGGGACTGGGCTGTATGTAGGGGACTGGGCTGTATGTAGGGGACTGGGCTGCGTGTAGGGGACTGGGCTGTATGCAGGGACTGGGCTGTATATAGGGGACTGGGCTGTATGTAGGGACTGGGCTGTATATAGGGGACTGGGCTGTATGTAGGGGACTGGGCTGCATAAGTAAGTCTGGAGAGACCTGCTTTAGAAAGCAGTACTCAACCTTTCAAGGATAAATACATCTGCAACCAATGGTTCAACTTATTTTTTTTTTTTCAATAATAGTTAAAACAAATGAATGAGCATCTTTCCTGTTGATCCTTAGACATGGTAATCCAAAGCTATGTTACTTTTTCCTTGACTGGATTATGCTCTCTCTCCTGCGCGCTAGGTCGTCATGCTCCCGCTCCTCAGCCGGATCAGCAGAGGTGACCGGTCCGCTACCGATCCCCGGGATCGTCATAGTGGTCTGCGTCGTGCGGCTGGGGCAGCGCGTCAGGGGGGAGGGGGGGGGGGGGGGGGGGTAATGTCACGTGTGCTCCCTCTCCGGCGTCTAGGTCACCAGGCTGCTGATTATTGCGCACATCTGTCACCATCGTCACGCACACCCAGCGCCTCGTGACGCTCACCTGGAATCCATCACCTCCTTGATTACCTTCCCTATATTTGTCACTCCCCTTAGTTCTTTCCTCAGGTGTTTGCCTCTGTTTCATGCCAGTCCCGTGTTTGTGTTTCTTGTTACCTCGTACCGTTTATTTATTAAACACTCCCTGTTCTTGCTTCCCGACTCTCAGTGTACATCGTTACACAGATAAAGGGTATCATACAGGTTGAGGCAAAGACCAGACGCTTTGGAAAAAAATATGTATCACTTCGACTTCTCTTGGAATCTGGTCAGCATCTTGCAAAATGAGGGTGGTGTCATCTGCAAGCAGACTGATGATAATATCTCTATCAGCAATAGAGATCCATTTTAATATCTCTGTCAGCTATAGAGATCCCTTGTACTATCTCTGTCAGCAATAGAGATCCCTTTAAATATCTCTGTCAGCTATAGAGATCCCTTTTAATATCTCTGTCAACAATAGAGATCCCTTTTATATCGCTGGATTTAACAAAACTTGTAAGAAGTTGTTTTGCAAGCAGGAAGAGATAATGCTAAATTGGGCTTTTGAACAAGAGAGGTTATCTTCGTAATTATCCTTTCTTCTTCGGCTCTCCTCGTCTTGGCAAGAAAAGTCCCAGATTTTCTTAAATATTTTCCAAACCCCATATTTAAAAAGCCGTTACTGTAGAAGTGTTCCAGAAAAGTGTAATTACATTTCTTATCTCCATCTTGACCAACTCATGTTTTAATATAGAGCTATTAAGCTTCCAGTAGGATGCTCTGCCAAGGCCATCATCAGAGATAAACAGTTTAATGTCAGTATAAACAGCTCTATGGTCAGCAAGGGCCATTATGAGAGATAAACCGTTTATTGTCAGTATAAATAGCTCTATGGTCAGTAAGGACCATTATCAGAGATAAACAGTGTGATGTCAGTATAAATAGCTATATGACCAGTAAGGGGAGTGACCAGGATGTTAACAGAAATAGTCTGTTTATCAAAACATTTAGACACCAACCACAGATCTGTGGTGATTGTCTGGAGTGGGTCTTATTACTCCAAGTGAAAGACTCGTCATTAGGAAACTTTACTCTCCAAATATCTACAATATCAAACCTTTCCATCAACTGCCTCAAACTTGTATTCATAGAAATGAACTGTCCTGGAGGCCAAACTAATATTCATAGAAATGAACTGTTCCGGAGGCCATCTATCAATTAAATGATTCGGAGAAATATTAAAATCCCCGACCTACTATAAGTAAAGCATTAGGGATCTTGGTTAGCCAACGGAGAATACGCTTTTCCAAAGATTCAACTAACTGATCATTTCCAAGTTTGGAATAGTACCCATACATGTTGGTAATAATAATGATGATGATGATGTTACAGTTGATAACAAGACAAAGAAAGTGATCAGTCTGAGTGCAAAATACTTCCATTGAAGTGAATCTTTAGAGTGATAACTGCAGCAGAGAGTTCAGAAGCATATGAGAGAGACAGAAATCATTCCCCCACTGAGATCTCCAGTTATTCTAACACATGCTAACTTCTACTGTTATTGCTAAGGGTGAGATGCCAAGACATGAAACCTCCCCTGTTATTGCTAATGGTGAGATGCTAACACATGCTAACCTCTCCTGTTATTGCTATTAATATTTAATATTGAGCATTGATTTGTGAAACTTTTTTGGGATCCATCAATGGACTATAAAATCCGAAAAAGTGCAGCAAAGTGCTACCATATTGACTAGAGTAGGAAGTGCTACCATATTGACTAGAGTAGGAAGTGGTACCATATTGACTAGAGTGGGAAGTGGTACCATATTGACTAGAGTAGGAAGTGGTACCATATTGACTAGAGTAGGAAGTGGTACCATATTGACTAGAGTAGGAAGTGCTACCATATTGACTAGAGTTGGAAGTTTTACCATATTGACTAGAGTTGGAAGTGCTACCATATTGACTAGAGTAGGAAGTGCTACCATATTGACTAGAGTAGGAAGTGCTACCATATTGACTAGAGTAGGAAGTGCTACCATTTTGACTAGAGTAGGAAGTGCTACCATATTGACTAGAGTAGGAAGTGCTACCATATTGACTAGAGTAGGAGGTGCTACCATATTGACTAGAGTAGGAAGTGCTACCATTTTGACTAGAGTAGGAAGTGGTACCATATTGACTAGAGTAGGAAGTGCTACCTTACTGACTAGAGTAGGAAGTGGTACCATATTGACTAGAGTAGGAAGTGCTACCATATTGACTAGAGTAGGAAGTGGTTTGTACAGAACGGCAGCCACAGGAAGGTGATAGATGGTATGTATACTACTGCATCTAAATCAAACTCAAAAAGAAAAAGACAAACTCTCTCCACTTCCTTCCCGTCTTCTACTTCTACTTCTCAATTTAATCCCAAGCATGTGGTGTTCATCATCAATATGTTTTCATACACTTCTCTTCCTTCCTTCCTCTCTCTGCGCTTCGCAATCGGTTGTTGTTTCTTAGATTCTCTCAAGCCTAAGAATGAGGCCTCCTCACATCCCTCACAACATCTCCCTCACAACATCTCCCTCACAACATCTCCCTCACAACATCTCTCTCTCTCTCTCTCTCTCTTTCTCTCTCTCTCTCTCTCTCTCTCTCTCCCTCTCTCCCTCTCTCCCTCTCTCTCTCTCTCTCTCTCCCACTCCCTCCCTCCCTCCCTCCCTCCCTCCCTCTCCCTCCTTCCTTCTAATCCCCTATAATATCCCCTCCCTGGCTAATCATCCAATGATCTGTTAATTAGTGAACTGAACGTGTGCAATGACCCCAGATGACCCCTGATTATCCCCAGTGACCCCTGCTGAACCAGGAAGAACCCTCGCTGTGATGAAGTGAGACTTTGTCAGATCTCATTATCGATAAACACACACAAACACACAGCACAGTCCCTGGAGAATTACAGTTAGCCAAATCTCTCTTTTTCTCTGTTAAGATTGGCCTGATTAACAACTAGCTGCGGACCAAATGGCCTCATGAAAAGGGCTTTGTTCCAGAGTTGCAGTATATAGAGAATAGGGATCCGTTAGACCAAGTATATAGAGAATAGGGATTCGTTAGACCCAGTATATAGAGAATAGGGATCCATTAGACGCTGTATATAGAGAATAGGGTGGCATTAGACCCTGTATATAGAGAATAGGGATCCGTTAGACCCTGTAGATAGAGAATAGGGAGCCATTAGACCCTGTATATAGAGAATAGGGTGGCATTAGACCCTGTATATAGAGAATAGGGTGGTAATAGACCCTGTATATAGAGAATAGGGAGCCGTTAGACCCTGTATATAGAGAATAGGGTGGCATTAGACCCTGTATATAGAGAATAGGGAGCCGTTCTACCCTGTATATAGAGAATAGGGTGGCATTAGACCCTGTATATAGAGAATAGGGAGCCGTTAGACCCTGTATATAGAGAATAGGGATCCATTAGACCCAGTATATAGAGAATAGGGTGGCATTAGACCATGTATATAGCGAATAGGGATCGGTTAGACCCTGTATATAGAGAATAGGGTGGCATTAGACCTTGTATATAGAGATTAGGGATCCGTTAGACCCAGTATATAGAGAATAGGGAGCAATTAGACCCTGTATATAGAGAATAGGGATCCATTAGACCCTGTATATAGAGAATAGGGAGCCGTTAGACCCTGTATATAGAGAATAGGGAGGCATTAGACCTGTATAAAGAGAATAGGGTGGCATTAGACCCTGTATATAGAGAAAAGGGTGGCATTAGACCCTGTATATAGAGAACAGGGATCCATTAGACCCTGTTAATAGAGAATAGGGATCCATTAGACCCTGTATATAGAGAATAGGGATCCGTTAGACACAGTATATAGAGAATAGGGATCCGTTAGACCCAGTATATAGAGAATAGGGATCCATTAGACCCAGTATATAGAGAATAGGGTGGCATTATACCCTGTATATAGAGAATAGGGTGGCATTAGACTCTGTATATAGAGAATAGGGATCCATTAGACCCTGTATATAGAGAATAGGGATCCATTAGACCCAGTATATAGAGAATAGGGATCCGTTAGACCCAGTATATAGAGAATAGGGATCCGTTAGACCCAGTATATAGAGAATAGGGATCCGTTAGACCCTGTATATAGAGAATAGGGGTGCATTAGATCCAGTATATAGAGAATAGGGTGGCGTTAGATCCAGTATATAGAGAATAGGGATCCGTTAGACCCTGTCTATAGAGAATAGGGTGGCATTAGATCCTGTCTATAGAGAATAGGGGTGCATTAGATCCAGTATATAGAGAATAGGGATCCGTTAGACCCTGTATATAGAGAATAGGGATCCGTTAGATCCAGTATATAGAGAATAGGGTGGCGTTAGATCCAGTATATAGAGAATAGGGATCCGTTAGACCCTGTATATAGAGAATAGGGTGGCATTAGACCCTGTATATAGAGAATAGGGGTGCATTAGATCCAGTATATAGAGAATAGGGATCCATTAGACCCAGTATATAGAGAATAGGGTGGCATTAGACCCTGTATATAGAGAATAGGGGTGCATTAGATCCAGTATATAGAGAATAGGGATCCGTTAGACCCTGTATATAGAGAATAGGGTGGCATTAGACCCTGTCTATAGAGAATAGGGATCCATTAGACCCAGTATATAGAGAATAGGGTGGCATTAGACCCTGTATATAGAGAATAGGGGTGCATTAGATCCAGTATATAGAGAATAGGGATCCGTTAGACCCTGTATATAGAGAATAGGGTGGCATTAGACCCTGTCTATAGAGAATAGGGATCCATTAGACCCAGTATATAGAGAATAGGGTGGCATTAGACCCTGTATATAGAGAATAGGGGTGCATTAGATCCAGTATATAGAGAATAGGGATCCGTTAGACCCTGTATATAGAGAATAGGGTGGCATTAGACCCTGTCTATAGAGAATAGGGATCCATTAGACCCAGTAAATAGAGAATAGGGTGGCATTAGACCCTGTATATAGAGAATAGGGTGGCATTAGACCCTGTCTATAGAGAATAGGGGTGCATTAGATCCAGTATATAGAGAATAGGGATCCGTTAGACCCTGTATATAGAGAATAGGGTGGCATTAGACCCTGTCTATAGAGAATAGGGATCCATTAGACCCAGTATATAGAGAATAGGGTGGCATTAGACCCTGTATATAGAGAATAGGGATCCATTAGACCCTGTCTATAGAGAATAGGGATCCATTAGACCCAGTATATAGAGAATAGGGTGGCATTAGACCCTGTATATAGAGAATAGGGGTGCATTAGATCCAGTATATAGAGAATAGGGATCCGTTAGACCCTGTATATAGAGAATAGGGTTGCATTAGACCCTGTCTATAGAGAATAGGGATCCATTAGACCCAGTATATAGAGAATAGGGATCCGTTAGACCCAGTATATAGAGACTAGGGATCCGTTAGACCCTGTATATAGAGAATAGGGTGGCATTAGACCCTGTCTATAGAGAATAGGGATCCATTAGATCCAGTATATAGAGAATAGGGATCCGTTAGACCCAGTATATAGAGAATAGGGATCCGTTAGACCCTGTATATAGAGAATAGGGGTGCATTAGATCCAGTATATAGAGAATAGGGTGGCGTTAGATCCAGTATATAGAGAATAGGGATCCGTTAGACCCTGTATATAGAGAATAGGGTGGCATTAGACCCTGTCTATAGAGAATAGGGGTGCATTAGATCCAGTATATAGAGAATAGGGATCCGTTAGACCCTGTATATAGAGAATAGGGTGGCATTAGACCCTGTCTATAGAGAATAGGGATCCATTAGACCCAGTATATAGAGAATAGGGTGGCATTAGACCCTGTATATAGAGAATAGGGGTGCATTAGATCCAGTATATAGAGAATAGGGATCCGTTAGACCCTGTATATAGAGAATAGGGTGGCATTAGACCCTGTCTATAGAGAATAGGGATCCATTAGACCCAGTATATAGAGAATAGGGTGGCATTAGACCCTGTATATAGAGAATAGGGGTGCATTAGATCCAGTATATAGAGAATAGGGATCCGTTAGACCCTGTATATAGAGAATAGGGTGGCATTAGACCCTGTCTATAGAGAATTGGGATCCATTAGACCCAGTATATAGAGAATAGGGTGGCATTAGACCCTGTATATAGAGAATAGGGTGGCATTAGACCCTGTCTATAGAGAATAGGGGTGCATTAGATCCAGTATATAGAGAATAGGGATCCGTTAGACCCTGTATATAGAGAATAGGGTGGCATTAGACCCTGTCTATAGAGAATAGGGATCCATTAGACCCAGTATATAGAGAATAGGGTGGCATTAGACCCTGTATATAGAGAATAGGGGTGCATTAGATCCAGTATATAGAGAATAGGGATCCGTTAGACCCTGTATATAGAGAATAGGGTGGCATTAGACCCTGTCTATAGAGAATTGGGATCCATTAGACCCAGTATATAGAGAATAGGGTGGCATTAGACCCTGTATCTAGAGAATAGGGTGGCATTAGACCCTGTCTATATAGAATAGGGGTGCATTAGATCAATCAATCAATCAATCAATCAAATTTATTTTATATAGCCCTTCGTACATCAGCTGATATCTCAAAGTGCTGTACAGAAACCCAGCCTAGATCCAGTATATAGAGAATAGGGATCCGTTAGACCCTGTATATAGAGAATAGGGTGGCATTAGACCCTGTCTATAGAGAATAGGGATCCATTAGACCCAGTATATAGAGAATAGGGTGGCATTAGACCCTGTATATAGAGAATAGGGATCCATTAGATCCAGTATATAGAGAATAGGGATCCGTTAGACCCTGTATATAGAGAATAGGGTGGCATTAGACCCTGTCTATAGAGAATAGGGATCCATTAGACCCAGTATATAGAGAATAGGGTGGCATTAGACCCTGTATATAGAGAATAGGGATCCATTAGACCCAGTATATAGAGAATAGGGTGGCATTAGACCCTGTCTATAGAGAATAGGGTGGCATTAGACCCAGTATATAGAGAATAGGGTGGCATTAGACCCAGTATATAGAGAATAGGGTGGCATTAGGGTCTCATCCGCTGTTCTGTTGATGTTTTCCTGATAAAGTTTGTGTTGTTTGAAAAGTCTTCAACAAAGCATAAGAGAGTCCTCTCATCTCAGAGGAATGAGAATTTTTTCTCATTCAGCGTCTGTGTATGTGTGTGTTTTATAATATATATTCGTTAGACCCAGTATATATATAATAGTGATCATTTGTCAAACTGTCTCTCTCTCTCTCTCTCTCTCTCTCTCTCTCTCTCTCTCTCTCTCTCGCTCTCTCTCTCTCTCTCTCTCTCTCTCTTAATTTGTCTCCTCTCTCTGTCTTTCACTCTTGCTCCCCCTAAATTCAATTGAATTCAAGGGGCTTTATTGACATGGGAAATATGTGTTAACATTGCCAAAGCAGTTGAGGTAGATAATATATACAAAAGAGAAATAAACAATAAAAATTAACAGGAAACATTACACATACAGAAGTTTCAAAACAATAAAAATTTTACAAATGTCATATATATATATATATATACATATGTTATATATATATATATATATATATAGTGTGGTAACAATGTACAAATGGCTAAAGTACACAAGGGAAAATAAATAAGCCCTGGTTGACCTTTTCTTGTGGCAATAGGTCACAAATCTTGCTGCTGTGATGGCACACTGTGGAATTTCAACCAGTAGATATGGGAGTTTATCAAAATTGGATTTGTTTTCAAATTTTTTGTGGATCTGTGTAATCTGAGGGAAATATGTCTCTCTAATATGGTCATACATTGGGCAGGAGATTAGGAAGTGCAGCTCAGTTTCCACCTCATTTTGTGGGCAGTTGCACATAGCCTGTCTTCTCTTGAGAGCTAGGTCTGCCTACGACGGCCTTTCTCAATAGCAAGGCTATGCTCACTGAGTCTGTACATAGTCAAAGCTTTCCTTAAGTTTGGGTCAGTCACAGTGGTCAGGTATTCTGCCACTGTGTCCTCTCTGTGTAGGGCCAAATAGCATTCTAGTTTGCTCAGTTTTTTGTTAATTCTTTCCAATGTGTCAAGTAATTATCTTTTTGTTTTCTCATGATTTGGTTGGGTCTAATTGTGCTGCTGTCCTGGGGCTCTGTGTGGTCTGTTTGTGTTTGTGAACAGAGCCCCAGGACCAGCTTGCTTAGGGGACTCTTCTCCAGGTTCATCTCTCTGTAGGTGATGGATTTGTTATGGAAGGTGTGAATCGCTTCCTTTTAGGTGGTTGTAGAATTTAACTTCTCTTTTCTGGATTTTGATCATTTGCGGGTATCGGCCTTATTCTGCTCTCCATTATTTGATGTTCTACATTGTACACGGGGGATATTTTTGCAGAATTCTTCATGCAGAGTCTCAATTTGGTGTTTGTCCCATTTTGTGAAGTCTTGTTTGGTTGGCGAACCCCAGACCTCACAACCATAAAGGGCAATTGGCTCTATGACTGAACAAACCAACCAGGCAGGATGGAACAAACCAACCAGGCAGGATGGAACAAACAAACCAGGCAGGATGGAACAAACCAACCAGGCAGGATGGAACAAACCAACCAGGCAGGTGGAACAAACCAACCAGGCAGGATGGAACAAACCAACCAGGCAGGATGGAACAAACAAACCAGGCAGGTGGAACAAACCAACCAGGCAGGATGGAACAAACCAACCAGGCAGGATGGAACAAACCAACCAGGCAGGATGGAACAAACCAACCAGGCAGGATGGAACAAACAAACCAGGCAGGGTGGAACAAACCAACCAGGCAGGATGGAACAAACAAACCAGGCAGGATGGAACAAACCAACCGGGGAGAAAGCGGCTTTAAACAGCCCAACATTCACAAGGCCGCGGGGCCAGAAGGATTACCAGGACGTATAATCAGAGCGGACCAACTGGCGAATGTCTTCATTTACATTTTCAACCCTGACTCAGTCTGTAATTCCTGTATATGTTTCAAACAGACCACCATAGACACTATGCCCAAGTATACCAAAGTAACCTGCTTAAATGACCTCCGGCTCACATTAACACCATCATCCTGGAAACTCTAGACCCACTCTAATTCAGCATACCGCCCCAACAGAACCACAGATGATGCAATATCAATGGCACTGCCCTTTCCCACCTGGACGAAAGGAACACATTTTGAGTTCAGAGGTTCAACACCAGTGAACACTGAATGATTCAGTGCCCTCAAAGCTCATCACTAAGCTAAGGACTCTGGGACTAAACACATTCCTCTGCAACTGGATCCTGTACTTCCTGAAAGGCCGCCCCCAGGTGGTAAGGGTAGGTAACAACACATCTGCCACGCTGATCCTCAGCACGGGGGCCCCTCAAGGGTGAGTACCCCTCCTGAACTCTTTGTTCACCCATGACTGCGTGGCCAAACAAGACTCCAACACCATCATTTAGTTTGCTGACAACACAATAGTGGTAGGCCTGATCACCGACAACGATGAGACAGCCTATGGGGAAGAGGTCAGAGACCTGGCACGCCCAAGTTTTCAGTTTTTGATTTGTTAAAAAAGTTTGAAATATCCAATAAATGTCGTTGCACTTCATGATTGTGTCCCACTTGTTGTTGATTCTTCACAAAAAAATACAGTTTTATATCTTTATGTATGAAGCCTGAAATGTGGCAAAAGGTCGCAAAGTTCAAGGGAGCCGAATACTTTCACAAGGCACTGTATCTATAGAACAGACAGATAACAGACAGATAACAGACAGTATCTAGTATCTGTAGAAGAGACAGATAACAGACAGTATCTAGTATCTGTAGAACAGACAGATAACAGACAGTATCTAGTATCTATAGAACAGACAGATAACAGACAGCATCTAGTATCTGTAGAACAGACAGATAACAGACAGTATCTAGTATCTATAGAACAGACAGATAACAGACAGTATCTAGTATCTATAGAACAGACAGATAACAGACAGTATCTAGTATCTATAGAACAGACCGATAACAGACAGTATCTAGTATCTATAGAACAGACAGATAACAGACAGTATCTAGTATCTATAGAACAGACAGATAACAGACAGATAACAGACAGTATCTATAGAACAGACAGATAACAGACAGTATCTAGTATCTATAGAACAGACAGATTACAGACAGATAACAGACAGTATCTAGTATCTATAGAACAGACAGATAACAGACACTATCTAGTATCTATAGAACAGACAGATAACAGACAGTATCTAATATCTGTAGAACAGACAGATAACATACAGTATCTAGTATCTGTAGAACAGACAGATAACAGACAGTATCTAGTATCTATAGAACAGACAGATAACAGACAGATAACAGACAGTATCTAATATCTGTAGAACAGACAGATAACATACAGTATCTAGTATCTGTAGAACAGACAGATAACAGACAGTACCTTTCTATTTTATTCAGCGAAATTCAATTATATTATTCTTACTATTACAATCATATAATATAAATTAATGTCACAGGACTAATAAACATATCTGTCTGCTAAAGGTACAATCCTACAGCCTATAACCTATAGCATAGAGCATAGCCAGATAACATACAGTATCTAGTATCTATAGAACAGACAGATAACAGACAGTATCTACAGAACCGACAGATAACAGACAGTATCTAGTATCTATGGAACAGACAGATAACAGACAGTATCTAGTATCTATAGAACAGACAGATAACAGACATAACAGACAGATAACAGACAGTATCTAGTATCTATAGAACAGACTGATAACAGACATAACAGACAGATAACAGACAGTATCTAGTATCTATGGAACAGACAGATAACAGACAGTATCTAGTATCTATAGAACAGACAGATAACAGACATAACAGACAGATAACAGACAGTATCTAGTATCTATAGAACAGACTGATAACATACAGTATCTAGTATCTATAGAACAGACAGATAACAGACAGTATCTAGTATCTATAGAACAGACAGATAACAGACAGTATCTAGTATCTATAGAACAGACAGTATCTATAGAACAGACAGATAACAGACAGTATCTAGTATCTATAGAACAGACAGATTACGGACAGTATCTATAGAACAGACAGATAACAGACAGTATCTATAGAACAGACAGATAACAGACAGTATCTATAGAACAGACAGATAACAGACAGTAACTAGTATCTATAGAACAGACAGATAACAGACAGATAACAGACAGTATCTATAGAACAGACAGATAACAGACAGTAACTAGTATCTATAGAACAGACAGATAACAGACATAACAGACAGATAACAGACAGTATCTATAGAACAGACATAACAGACAGTATCTATAGAACAGACAGATAACAGACAGTATCAATAGAACAGACAGATAACAGACAGTATCTAGTATCTATAGAACAGACAGATAACAGACAGATAACAGACAGTATCTATAGAACAGACAGATAACAGACAGTATCTAGAGAATAGGCAGATAACAGACAGTATCTAGTATCTATAGAACAGACAGTTAACAGACAGATAACAGACAGATAACAGACAGGTAACAGACAGATAACAGACAGATAACAGACAGTATCTATAGAACAGACAGATAACAGACAGTATCTATAGAACAGACAGGTAACAGACAGTATCTATAGAACAGACAGATAACAGACAGTATCTATAGAACAGACAGATAACAGACAGTATCTATAGAACAGACAGGTAACAGACAGTATCTATAGAACAGACAGATAACAGACAGTATCTATAGAACAGACAGATAACAGACAGATAACAGACAGATAACAGACAGGTAACAGACAGATAACAGACAGTATCTATAGAACAGACAGATAACAGACAGTATCTATAGAACAGACAGGTAACAGACAGTATCTATAGAACAGACAGATAACAGACAGATAACAGACAGTATCTATTATCTATAGAACAGACAGATAACAGACAGTATCTATAGAACAGACAGAGAACAGACAGTATCTATAAAACAGACAGATAACAGACAGTATCTATAGAACAGACAGATAACAGACAGTATTTAGTATCTATAGAACAGACAGATAACAGACAGTAGACCAACTCATATTCTGTTCTTTCTGAAATACATATTTTCTTCATTACATAATATTTCTTTCGACCTGACTAAAATAAATAATGTATTTATTGTGAGGGTTTATATTAAATGTTTTTATTATACTTGTTTTTAAATGTGTAGATGTTTCAGCAGCATCAGCGTCTCGTCTGGGAAG
>NC_143030.1:8534592-8542092 GCF_057628025.1 Oncorhynchus mykiss
ATAGTAATTCTATGGTAATTATATTGTAGTTCTATGGTAGTTGCAGTGGGGCAAAAAAATATTTAGGCAGCCACCAATTGTGCAAGTTCTCCCACTTAAAGATGAGAGAGGCCTGTAATTTTCCTCATAGGTACACTTCAACTATGACAGACAAAATGAGGGAAAAAAATCCAGAAAATCACATTGTAGGATTTTTAATGAATTTATTTGCAAATGATGGTGGAAAATAAGTATTTAGCTATGGTAGTTCTATAGTAGTTATATTGTAGTTATATGGTAGTTCTATAGTAGTTATATTGTAGTTCTATGGTAGTTCTATAGTAGTTATATTGTAGTTCTATGGTAGTTCTATAGTAGTTAAATTGTAGTTCTATGGTAGTTCTATAGTAGTTAAATTATAGTTCTATGGTAGTTCTATAGTAGTTAAATTGTAGTTCTATGGTAGTTCTTTAGTAGTTAAATTGTAGTTCTATGGTAGTTCTATAGTAGTTAAATTGTAGTTCTATGGTAGTTCTATAGTAGTTAAATTGTAGTTATATGGTAGTTCTTTAGTAGTTAAATTGTAGTTCTATGGTAGTTCTATAGTAGTTCAATAAACAGTTCTATGGTAGTTCTATAGTAGTTAAATTATAGTTCTATGGTAGTTCTATAGTAGTTACATTGTAGTTCTATGGTAGTTCTATAGTAGTTACATTGTAGTTCTATGGTAGTTCTATAGTAGTTAAATTATAGTTCTATGGTAGTTCTATAGTAGTTACATTGTAGTTCTATGGTAGTTCTTTAGTGGTTAAATTGTAGTTCTATGGTAGTTCTATAGTAGTTACATTGTAGTTCTATGGTAGTTCTATAGTAGTTAAATTATAGTTCTATGGTAGTTCTATAGTAGTTACATTGTAGTTCTATGGTAGTTCTTTAGTAGTTAAATTATAGTTCTATGGTAGTTCTATAGTAGTTACATTGTAGTTCTATGGTAGTTCTATAGTAGTTAAATTATAGTTCTATGGTAGTTCTATAGTAGTTACATTGTAGTTCTATGGTAGTTCTATAGTAGTTAAATTGTAGTTCTATGGTAGTTATATTGTAGTTCTATGGTAGTTCTATAGTAGTTAAATTGCAGTTCTATGGTAGTTCTTTAGTAGTTAAATTGTAGTTCTATGGTAGGTCTATAGTAGTTAAATTGTAGTTCTATGGTAGTTCTATAGTAGTTAAATTGTAGTTCTATGGTAGTTAAATTGTAGTTCTATGGTAGTTCTTTAGTAGTTAAATTGTAGTTCTATGGTAGTTCTATAGTAGTTAAATTGTAGTTCTATGGTAGGTCTATAGTAGTTAAATTGTAGTTCTATGGTAGTTATATTGTAGTTCTATGGTAGTTCTATAGTAGTTAAATTGTAGTTCTATGGTAGTTAAATTGTAGTTCTATGGTAGTTCTTTAGTAGTTAAATTATAGTTCTATGGTAGGTCTATAGTAGTTCAATAAACAGTTCTATGGTAGTTCTATAGTAGTTAAATTATAGTTCTATGGTAGTTCTATAGTAGTTAAATTATAGTTATATGGTAGTTCTATAGTAGTTAAATTATAGTTCTATGGTAGTTCTATAGTAGTTAAATTATAGTTCTATGGTAGTTCTATGGTAGTTAAATTATAGTTCTATGGTAGTTCTATAGTAGTTAAATTATAGTTCTATGGTAGTTCTATAGTAGTTAAATTATAGTTCTATGGTAGTTCTATAGTAGTTAAATTATAGTTCTATGGTAGTTCTATAGTAGTTAAATTATAGTTCTATGGTAGTTCTATAGTAGTTAAATTATAGTTCTATGGTAGTTCTATAGTAGTTAAATTATAGTTCTATGGTAGTTCTATAGTAGTTAAATTATAGTTCTATGGTAGTTCTATAGTAGTTAAATTATAGTTCTATGGTAGTTCTATAGTAGTTAAATTGTAGTTCTATGGTAGTTAAATTGTAGTTCTATGGTAGTTCTTTAGTAGTTAAATTATAGTTCTATGGTAGTTCTTTAGTAGTTAAATTGTAGTTCTATGGTAGTTCTATAGTAGTTAAATTGTAGTTCTATGGTAGTTCTATAGTAGTTAAATTGTAGTTCTATGGTAGTTCTATAGTAGTTACATTGTAGTTCTATGGTAGTTAAATTGTAGTTCTATGGTAGTTAAATTGTAGTTATATGGTAGTTCTTTAGTAGTTAAATTGTAGTTCTATGGTAGTTAAATTGTAGTTATATGGTAGTTCTTTAGTAGTTAAATTGTAGTTCTATGGTAGTTAAATTGTAGTTATATGGTAGTACTTTAGTAGTTAAATTGTAGTTCTATGGTAGTTAAATTGTTGTTATATGGTAGTTCTTTAGTAGTTAAATTGTAGTTCTATGGTAGTTCTATAGTAGTTAAATTGTAGTTCTATGGTAGTTAAATTGTAGTTATATGGTAGTTCTTTAGTAGTTAAATTGTAGTTCTATGGTAGTTAAATTGTAGTTATATGGTAGTTCTTTAGTAGTTAAATTGTAGTTCTATGGTAGTTCTATAGTAGTTAAATTGTAGTTCTATGGTAGTTAAATTGTAGTTATATGGTAGTTCTTTAGTAGTTAAATTGTAGTTCTATGGTAGTTAAATTGTAGTTATATGGTAGTTCTTTAGTAGTTAAATTGTAGTTCTATGGTAGTTCTATAGTAGTTAAATTATAGTTCTATCGTAGTTCTTTAGTAGTTAAATTGTAGTTATATGGTAGTTCTTTAGTAGTTAAATTATAGTTCTATGGTAGTTCTATAGTAGTTAAATTATAGTTCTATGGTAGTTCTATAGTAGTTAAATTGTAGTTCTATGGTAGTTCTATAGTAGTTAAATTGTAGTTCTATGGTAGTTCTTTAGTAGTTAAATTGTAGTTCTATGGTAGTTCTATAGTAGTTAAATTGTAGTTCTATGGTAGTTCTATAGTAGTTAAATTATAGTTCTATGGTTGTTCTATAGTAGTTAAATTGTAGTTCTATGGTAGTTCTATAGTAGTTAAATTATAGTTCTATGGTAGTTCTATAGTAGTTAAATTGTAGTTCTATGGTAGTTCTATAGTAGTTAAATTGTAGTTCTATGGTAGTTCTATAGTAGTTAAATTGTAGTTCTATGGTAGTTATATTGTAGTTCTATGGTAGTTCTATAGTAGTTAAACTATAGTTCTATGGTTGTTCTATAGTAGTTAAATTGTAGTTCTATGGTAGTTCTATAGTAGTTAAATTATAGTTCTATGGTAGTTCTATAGTAGTTAAATTGTAGTTCTATGGTAGTTCTATAGTAGTTAAATTGTAGTTCTATGGTAGTTCTATAGTAGTTAAAGTGTAGTTCTATGGTAGTTATATTGTAGTTCTATGGTAGTTCTATAGTAGTTAAATTGTAGTTCTATGGTAGTTATATTGTAGTTCTATGGTAGTTCTATAGTAGTTAAATTGTAGTTCTATGGTAGTTATATTGTAGTTCTATGGTAGTTCTATAGTAGTTAAATTGTAGTTCTATGGTAGTTATATTGTAGTTTTATGGTAGTTCTATGGTAGTTCTATAGTAGATATATGGTAGTTCTATGGTAGTTCTATGGTTGTTCTATGGTAGTTCTATTGTTGTTAAATTGTATGTATATTGTAGGTATATTGTAGTTCTAGTGTAGTTCTATAGTACTTATATTGTAGTTCTATGTTAGTTCTATAGTAGTTTTGACCTTTAATAACCTTCCCTTATGGTTGTTAATGTTTCTTCTACTTAACGATTTTGTTTGTTTGCTGTAGCCAGCTGTTGGGTGTGTCTCTCCATGTTGGATCGCCACTATGTACCAAGACAATGATAGGCAGAGATTGAGATTGTTGCCCTTGGCAACTGTGGTCATCTTATCTCTGGGTTATCCTGTCGAAGCGGCTGTCGCCAAGACGGTATATACTACTGTCTCCAAGTCTCACACACGTGCCATGGAGACTCCCAAGTCCTGGCAAAAAAAAAACTGAAATAAAGATAGTCTTTCAGCATTTTACTCCAAACCTGATTGCAGGCACAGGTGCACACACTAAGAAAGACAGAATAAGTACCACAGCGCCATCTTGCAGTACCACAGCGCCGTCGTGCAGTAAGTACCACAGCGCCGTCGTTCAGTAAGTACCACAGGGCCGTCGTGCAGTATGTACCACAGCGCCGTCGTGCAGTAAGTACCACAGCGCCGCCGTGCAGTAGGTACCACAGCTTTTAACTCTTGCAGTCTAACATGCTGACTAGACCAGGCGTCCCTGTATATAGTAGCCTCTTAATTGTTATGTAATTCTGCTGTGTTACTTTTTATTTTTGACTTTATTTTATTTAGTAAATAATTTCTTAATTTCTCTATTTCTTGAACTGTACTGTTTGTTAATGGCTTGTAAAGTACGTTTTTTAAGGTAAGATGATGAATTCGGCCAATGTGACGAATAGAATTTGTTTTAATTAGATTTTGTCCATCCACACCAGACACGATCAGGACACGCAGGTTGAAATATCAAAACTAACTCTGAACCATACTATATTAATTTGGGGACAGGTTGAAAAGCATGGAACATTTTTAACCTATAGGGGAGGTTCTGGGTGGGTGTCTGTCCGCGGTGGTGGCTCTGGCGCGGGACGTGGACCCCACTTCACCATAGTCTTAGTCCGCCTCATTGTCCGTCTCCGTGGCTTCCTAACCACGGCGACTCTTCTAAATGACCCCACTGGACTGAGGGGCAGCTCGGGACAGAGGGGCAGCTCGGGACAGAGGGGCAGCTCGGGACAGAGGGTCAGCTCTGGACAGAGGGCTGACGACTCTGGCAGATCCTGGCTGACTGGCGGCTCTGGCAGATCCTGGCCGACTGGCGGCTCTGGTATATCCTGGCTGAATGGTGGCTCTGGCAGATCCTGGCTGACTGGTGGCTCGTGCAGATCCTGGCTGACTGGCGGCTCTGGTAGATCCTGGCTGAATGGCGGCTCTTGCAGATCCTGGATGAATGGCGGCTCTTGCAGATCCTGGCTGACTGGCGGCTCTGGCAGATCCTGGCTGAATGGCAGCTCTTGCAAATCCTGGATGAATGGCGGCTCTGGCAGATCCTGGCTGACTGGCGGCTCTGACAGATCCTGGCTGACTGGCGGCTCTGGCAGATCCTGGCTGACTGGCGGCACTGGCAGATCCTGGCTGACTGGCGGCACTGGCGGCTCCTGGCTGACTGGCGGCTCTGGCGGCTCCTTGCTGACTGGCGGCTCTGATGGCGCTTGGCAGACGGGTGGCTCAGGCGGCGCTGGGCTGACTGGAGACTTCGGCAACGCTGGAGAGGAGGAAAGCTCTGGCAGCGCTGGATGGAGGAGCTCTGGCGCCTCTGGACTGAGGGGCGGACGCTCTGACAGCGCCGGACAGACGGGAGTCTCCGGCAGCGCCGGACAGGCGGGAACACTTGTAGGGAGGAGACAGAGAGACAGCCTGGTGCGTGGAGCTGCCACAGGACCCACCAGGCTGGGGAGACCTCCAGGAGGCTTGGTGTTAGGAGGCGGCACCTGAAGGACCGGGCTGTGGGGGAGCACTGGAGCTCTGGTGCGCAGCCTTAGCACCACTCCCCCCGGCCGGATCACTACTCTAGCCCGGACCCTCCAGAGTGCAGGCACAGGTTGAACCGGGCTGTGGATAAGCACGGGAGATCTAGTGCCTACTACGCACACCTCTCCCTTAGGCTCCACTCCCACATTTGCCCGGCACGAGCGGAGTGCAGGCATAGGACGCACTGCACCCTCCCAGCGCCCCAGAGACACAGTACGCAGAGCCGGCGCAGGATACCCTGGACCAAAACTGCATACCGGAGACCAGACACGCTGAGCAGGCACCATACGCCCTGGCTCGATGCCCACACTCGCATGAACCTTTCGGGGGGCTGCCCTATAGCGCACCGGGCTATGGGCACATACTGGCGACACCGTGCGCTTAACCGCATAACACGGTGCCTGACCAGTAACGCGCTGCTTATAATAAGCACGAGGAGTGAGCTCAGGTCTGCTACCTGGATTAGCCCCACACCTCGTGTGCCCCCTCTCTACTCTGAAATACACAAGGTCCTCTACTTTGACAATTACTCCACAGATAAAAGGGTAAACCGAGTTTGTTTCTAGTAACCTCTCCTCTTTCAGTCTTCTAGTAACCACTCCTCCTTCAATCTTCTAGTAACCTCTCCTCCTTCAGTCTTCTAGTAACCTCTCCTCCTTCAGTCTTCTAGTAACCTCTCCTCCTTCAGGCTTCTAGTAACCTCTCCTCCTTCAGTCTTCTAGTAACCTCTCCTCCTTCAGTCTTCTAGTAACCTCTCCTCCTTCAGTCTTCTAGTAACCTCTCCGCCTTCAGTCTTCTAGTAACCTCTCCTCCTTCAGGCTTCTAGTAACCTATCCTCCTTCAGGCTTCTAGTAACCTCTCCTCCTTCAGTCTTCTAGTAACATCTCCTCCTTCAGTCTTCTAGTAAACTCTCCTCCTTCAGTCTTCTAGTAACCTCTCCTCCTTCAGTCTTCTAGTAACATCTCCTCCTTCAGTCTTCTAGTAACCTCTCCTCCTTCAGTCTTCTAGTAACCTCTCCTCCTTCAGTCTTCTAGTAACCTCTCCTCCTTCAGGCTTCTAGTAACCTCTCCTCATTCAGTCTTCTAGTAACCTCTCCTCCTTCAGTATTTTAGTAACCTCTCCTCCTTCAGTCTTCTAGTAACCTCTGGGAGGGGAGGGACTTGCAGCACATTAAGCGTCACAAATAGAATCAAGTTCTATTTTAGCACCTGGCTCTGCAGACGTTTGTTGAACTGCGAACTGTTATTTTGCAAAGCTCTCGCACGTAAGCAGTGTGGTCAGCATGTAACCAAGGTGAACATGAGCTGAGTCATTCTAACCAAGGTGAACATGAACTGAGTCAGTCCAGCCCTGTAGAACCCTTTTTGGTTGTAGGTAGAACCGTTTTCGGTTCCATGTAGAACCGTACAGGTGGTGGGCAGAACGATCAGGTGGTGGAGTTGGTAGAGACCTGGACCCAAAAGGGTTCCCCTATGGGGACAGCCGAAAAGCCCTTTTGTAACCATTTGAACCATGGTAGAGATGATAGAGGTGGTAGAAATGGTAGAGATGATGGAGGTGGTAGAGATGATGGAGGTGGTAGAGATGATGGAGGAGCTGGAGATGATGGAGGTGGTGGAGATGATGGAGGTGGTAGAGATGATGGAGGTGGTAGAGATGATGGAGGTGGTAGAGATGATGGAGGAGCTGGAGATGATGGAGGTGGTGGAGATGATGGAGGTGGTAGAGATGATGGAGGTGGTAGAGATGATGGAGGTGGTAGAGATGATGGAGGTGGTGGAGATGAAGGAGGTGGTAGAGATGGTGGAGGTGCTAGAGATGATGGAGGTGGTATAGATGGTAGAGATGATGGAGGTGGTAGAGATGATGGAGGAGCTGGAGATGATGGAGGTGGTGGAGATGATGGAGGTGGTAGAGATGATAG
>NC_143030.1:8547092-8557092 GCF_057628025.1 Oncorhynchus mykiss
TGTCTACTGTAGTATTATTATAGAGTCCTGTCTACTGTATTATTATAGAGTCCTGTCTACTGTATTATTATAGAGTCCTGTCTACTGTATTATTATTATAGAGTCCTGTCTACTGTATTATTATTATAGAGTCCTGTCTACTGTATTATTATTATAGAGTCCTGTCTACTCTATTATTAAAGTGTCCTGTCTACTGTATTATTATTATAGAGTCCTGTCTACTGTATTATTATTATAGAGTCCTGTCTACTGTATTATTATTATAGAGTCCTGTCTACTGTATTATTATTATAGAGTCCTGTCTACTGTAGTATTATTATAGAGTCCTGTCTACTGTATTATTATAGAGTCCTGTCTACTGTATTATTATAGTGTCCTGTCTACTGTATTATTATAGAGTCCTGTCTACTGTATTATTATTATAGAGTCCTGTCTACTCTATTATTATAGAGTCCTGTCTACTGTATTATTATAGAGTCCTGTCTACTGTATTATTATAGAGTCCTGTCTACTGTATTATTATAGAGTCCTGTCTACTGTATTATTATAGTGTCCTGTCTACTGTATTATTATAGAGTCCTGTCTACTGTATTATTATAGTGTCCTGTCTACTGTATTATTATAGAGTCCTGTCTACTGTATTATTATAGTGTCCTGTCTACTGTATTATTATAGAGTCCTGTCTACTGTATTATTATAGAGTCCTGTCTACTGTAGTATTATAGTGTCCTGTCTACTGTATTATTATAGAGTCCTGTCTACTGTATTATTATTATAGTGTCCTGTCTACTGTATTATTATAGTGTCCTGTCTACTGTAGTATTATTATAGAGTCCTGTCTACTCTATTATTATTATAGAGTCCTGTCTACTGTATTATTATAGTGTCCTGTCTACTGTATTATTATAGAGTCCTGTCTACTGTATTATTATTATAGAGTCCTGTCTACTGTATTATTATTATAGAGTCCTGTCTACTCTATTATTATAGTGTCCTGTCTACTGTATTATTATTATAGAGTCCTGTCTACTGTATTATTATTATAGAGTCCTGTCTACTGTATTATTATTATAGAGTCCTGTCTACTGTATTATTATTATAGAGTCCTGTCTACTGTAGTATTATTATAGAGTCCTGTCTACTGTATTATTATAGAGTCCTGTCTACTGTATTATTATAGTGTCCTGTCTACTGTATTATTATAGAGTCCTGTCTACTGTATTATTATTATAGAGTCCTGTCTACTCTATTATTATAGAGTCCTGTCTACTCTATTATTATAGAGTCCTGTCTACTGTATTATTATAGAGTCCTGTCTACTGTATTATTATAGAGTCCTGTCTACTGTATTATTATAGTGTCCTGTCTACTGTATTATTATAGAGTCCTGTCTACTGTATTATTATAGTGTCCTGTCTACTGTATTATTATAGAGTCCTGTCTACTGTATTATTATAGTGTCCTGTCTACTGTATTATTATAGAGTCCTGTCTACTGTATTATTATAGAGTCCTGTCTACTGTAGTATTATAGTGTCCTGTCTACTGTATTATTATAGAGTCCTGTCTACTGTATTATTATTATAGTGTCCTGTCTACTGTATTATTATAGTGTCCTGTCTACTGTAGTATTATTATAGAGTCCTGTCTACTCTATTATTATTATAGAGTCCTGTCTACTGTATTATTATAGTGTCCTGTCTACTGTATTATTATAGAGTCCTGTCTACTGTATTATTATAGAGTCCTGTCTACTGTATTATTATTATAGTGTCCTGTCTACTGTATTATTATTATAGAGTCCTGTCTACTGTATTATTATTATAGTGTCCTGTCTACTGTATTATTATTATAGTGTCCTGTCTACTGTATTATTATAGAGTCCTGTCTACTGTATTATTATAGAGTCCTGTCTACTGTATTATTATTATAGAGTCCTGTCTACTGTAGTATTATTATAGAGTCCTGTCTACTGTATTATTATTATTATAGAGTCCTGTCTACTGTATTATTATTATTATAGAGTCCTGTCTACTGTATTATTATAGAGTCCTGTCTACTGTATTAGTATTATAGAGTCCTGTCTACTGTATTATTATAGAGTCCTGTCTACTGTATTAGTATTATAGAGTCCTGTCTAATGTATTAGTATTATAGAGTCCTGTCTACTGTATTATTATAGAGTCCTGTCTACTGTATTATTATAGAGTCCTGTCTACTGTATTACTATAGAGTCCTGTCTACTGTATTATTATTTTAGAGTCCTGTCTACTGTATTATTATAGAGTCCTGTCTACTGTATTATTATTATAGAGTCCTGTCTACTGTATTATTATTATAGAGTCCTGTCTACTGTATTATTATTATAGAGTCCTGTCTACTGTATTATTATAGAGTCCTGTCTACTGTATTATTATAGAGTCCTGTCTACTGTATTATTATAGAGTCCTGTCTACTGTAGTATTATTATAGAGTCCTGTCTACTGTATTACTATTATAGAGTCCTGTCTACTGTATTATTATTATAGAGTCCTGTCTACTGTATTATTATAGAGTCCTGTCTACTGTATTATTATAGAGTCCTGTCTACTGTATTATTATAGAGTCCTGTCTACTGTATTATTATAGAGTCCTGTCTACTGTATTATTATTATAGTATTTAGGATAGGTCTACATATGGGATAGGTCTACACATGGGATAGGTCTACACATGGGATAGGTCTACACATGGGATAGGTCTACACATGGGATAGGTCTACATATGGGATAGGTCTACACATGGGATAGGTCTACACATGGGATAGGTCTACACATGGGATAGGTCTACATATGGGATAGGTCTACATAAAGGATATTTAAGATAGGTCTACACATGGGATAGGTCTACATATGGGATAGGACTTTATATGGGATATTTAAAATAGGTCTACATATAGGATAGGTCTACATATGGTATATTTAGGATAGGTTTACATATGGGATAGGTCTACATATAGGATAGGACTACATGTGGGATATTTAGGATAGGTCTACATATGGGATAGGTCTACATATGGTATATTTAGGATAGGTTTACATATGGGATAGGTCTACATATAGGATAGGACTACATATTGGATATTTAGGATAGGTCTACATATAGGATAGGTCTACATATGGGATAGGTCTACATATGGGATAGATCTACATATGGGAAAGGACTACATATGGGATAGGTCTACATATGGGATATTTAGGATAGGTCTACATATGGGACAGGTCTACATTTGGGATAGGTCTACATATGGGATGTTTAAGATAGTTCTACATATGGGAAAGGTCTACATATTCAATATTTAAGATAGGTCTACATATGGGATAGGTTTACATATGGGATAGGTTTACATATGGGATATTTAGGATAGGTCTACATATGGGATCGAATTACATACTGTATGTTGACAAACATACATACATGAACGATTGGGAAACACACACACACACACACAGACAGATGCACAGACACACATACACACAGACACAGACACACACACACACATACACATACACATACACACACACACACACACACACACACACACACACACACATACACGCAGTCAAACACACACACACACACACAGACACACACACAGACACACACACAGACACACACACACACACACACACACACACACACACACACACACAGATGCAGAGACACACATACACACACAGATGCACAGACACACATACATAGATGAACATGACACACATACACACAGACACACACACACACAGATGCACACACACACAGATGCACACACACACACACAAACACACACACACACAGACACACACAGACACACACACAAACACACACACTACCCTTCGTTGGGTAGATGAAACAGTTGTGTTTTTCTGCTATTATAGCAGGGCAACAATAAAGGTGAGAATGGAGTGGGAGAGACAGATTGGGGGAGAGATAGAGAGGGAGAGAGATGGGGTGAGATATATATATATATATAGAGACAAACTCACCGACTGTTTAACAAGCACCTGGGTGGTTATGAAACACCTATATCTCATCTCTTGGCAGTAGTGTGGTTTACTTTATCACTGACCTCAACCCAGAGTCTCTCAGAGCGTTCACAGTCAGCCCACTGACACCCCTATCAGACCACAGCAAAAACACAGTCTACTTGAACAGAGCAATACTCTATCATGAGGAATCAAAGCCAATGGAACTGAGTAACATTAAGAAATGCTATAGATGGAAGGAATGCAGTTTGGAAACGTACCAAAAAACAATTAGGCAACAACAAATTATATCCCTTTTAGACAATTTCCTGGGTAAAACGTTCCACTGTAATAGTGAAGGTGTAAACTTGGCAGTAGAAAACCTTAAAATAATATTTGACCTCTCAGCTTCCCTATCAAATCTAAAAATCTCAAATAGAAAACCGAAGAAAATGAACAATGACAAATGGTTTGATGAAGCAAAATTCTAAGAAAGAAATTGAGAAACCTGTCCAACCAAAAACATAGAGACCCAGAAAACCTTCGCCTTCACTATGGTGAATCACTAAAACAACACAGAAATACACTACGGAAAAAGAAGGAACAGCACGTCAGAAATCAGCTCATTGTAATTGAAGAATCCATAGACTCTAACCACTTCTGGGAAAATTGGAAAACACTAAACAAACAACAACACAAATAATTATCTATCCAAAATGGAGATGTATGGGTAAACCACTTCTCCAATCTCTTTGGCTCTATAACAAAGAATAAAGAGCAAAAACATATACATGATCAAATACAGATCTTAGAATCAACTATTAAAGACTACCAGAACCCACTGGATTCTCCAATTACATTGAATGAGTTACAGGACAAAATAAAAACCCTCCAACCCAAAAAGGCCTGTGGTGTTGATGGTATCCTCAATGAAATGATCAAATATACAGACAACAAATTCCAATTGGCTATACTAAAACTCTTTAACTTCATCCTCAGCTCTAGCAGCTTCCCCAATATTTGGAACCAAGGACTGATCACCCCAATCCACAAAAGTGGAGGCAAATCTGACCCCAATAACTACCGTGGGATATGCGTCAACAGCAACCTTGGGAAAATCCTCTGCATTATCATTAACAGCAAACTCGTACATTTCCCCAATGGTAACAATGTACTGAGCAAATGTTAAATTGGCTTTTTACCAAATTACCGTACAACAGACCATGTATTCACCCTGCACACCCTAATTGACAACCAAACAAACCAAAACAAAGGCAAAGTCTTCTCATGCTTTGTTGATTTCAAAAAAGCCTTCGACTCAATTTGGCATGAGGGTCTGCTATACAAACTGATGGAAAGTGGTGTTGGGGGTAAAACATCCGACATTATAAAATCAATGTACACAAACAACAAGTGTGTGGTTAAACTTGGCAAAA
Organism: Oncorhynchus mykiss; assembly: GCF_057628025.1. NCBI lineage: Eukaryota > Metazoa > Chordata > Actinopteri > Salmoniformes > Salmonidae > Oncorhynchus > Oncorhynchus mykiss. The sequence goes on from NC_143030.1 coordinate 8,552,527, forward strand.
AACACACACATTTCTTCCCAAAGGGCCATGGGGTGAGACAGTGATGCAGCTTAAGCCCCACCCTCTTCAACATATATATCAACGAATTGGCGCGGGCACTAGAAAAGTCTGCAGCACCCGGCCTCACCCTACTAGAATCTGAAGTCAAATGTCTACTGTTTGCTGATGATCTGGTGCTTCTGTCACCAACAAATGACGGCCTAGAGAAATGAAAATGAAATTATCTGGCAACCGCTCTGGTGGACATTCCTGCAGTCAGCATGTCAATTGCACGCTCCCTCAAAACTTGAGACATCTGTGTCATTGTGTTGTGTGACAAAACTGCACATTTTAGAGTGACCTTTTATTGTCCCCAGCACTAGGTCCACCCGTGTAATGATTATGCTGTTTAATCAGCTTCTTGATATGCCACACCTGTCAGGTGGATGGATTATCTTGGCAAAGGAGAGATGCTCACTAACAGGGATGTAAACAACATTTGAGCGAAATAAGCTTTTTGTGGGAATTATAAATTCTGAGATTTTTTCTTTCAGCTCGTGAAACATGTGACAAACACTTTACACGTTGCATTTATATTTTTGTTCAGTGTAATTTATTTAGGAGAACAGTGAAGAAAAGCTTTGTTCAGGTCAATGGAAACTTAAAATGCAATTCATTTAAAGCCTGTGCTTCGGTAGAATTGAAGAATACACACACACAAACACACACACACACCTCTGCTGTTCTACTGGTGACCTTGGGCCAGTGTGTGTGTCTCTCCTCCACTTTGAGCCAGGAGAGATCGATGTGCATATTATTAGGGTTTGCTCTCTGTGTACATCCAAGGGCCAGCTGTGCTGCCCTGTTCTGAGCCAGCCGTGCTGCCCTGTTCTGAGCCAGCCGTGCTGCCCTGCTCTGAGCCAGCCGTGCTGCCCTGCTCTGAGCCAGCCGTGCTGCCCTGTTCTGAGCCAGCTGTGCTGCCCTGTTCTGAGCCAGCCGTGCTGCCCTGTTCTGAGCCAGCCGTGCTGCCCTGCTCTGAGCCAGCCGTGCTGCCCTGTTCTGAGCCAGCCGTGCTGCCCTGTTCTTAGCCAGCCGTGCTGCCCTGCTCTGAGCCAGCCGTGCTGCCCTGTCCTGAGCCAGCCGTGCTGCCCTGTTCTGAGCCAGCCGTGCTGCCCTGTTCTGAGCCAGCCGTGCTGCCCTGTTCTGAGCCAGGCGTGCTGCCCTGTTCTGAACCAGCCATACTGCCCTGTTCTGAACCAGCCGTACTGCCCTGTTCTGAGCCAGCCGTGCTGCCCTGTTCTGAGCAAATTGCAATTTCCCTAAGTCCTTCTTTGTAGCACCTGACCACATGACTGAAGGTGCGACAAAAGTGCGACAAAACTAGGGCCTGTAGAACCTGCCTTGTTGATAGTGTTGTTAAGAAGGTAGAAACTAGGGCCTGTAGGACCTGCCTTGTTGATTGGGCTGTTAAGAAGGTAGAAACTAAGGCCTGTAGGACCTGCCTTGTTGATAGTGTTGTTAAGAAGGTAGAAACTAGGGCCTGTAGAACCTGCCTTGTTGATTGGGCTGTTAAGAAGGTAGAAACTAGGGCCTGTAGGACCTGCATTGTTGATAGTGTTGTTAAGAAGGTAGAAACTAGGGCCTGTAGGACCTGCCTTGTTTCATAGTGCTGTTAAGAAGGTAGAAACTAGGGCCTGTAGGACCTGCCTTGTTGATAGTGCTGTTAAGAAGGTAGAAACTAGGGCCTGTAGGACCTGCCTTGTTGATAGTGCTGTTAAGAAGGTAGAAACTAGGGCCTGTAGGACCTGCCTTGTTGATAGTGCTGTTAAGAAGGTAGAAACTAAGGCCTGTAGGACCTGCCTTGTTTCATAGTGCTGTTAAGAAGGTAGAAACTAGGGCCTGTAGGACCTGCCTTGTTGATAGTGTTGTTAAGAAGGTAGAAACTAGGGCCTGTAGGACCTGCTTTGTTGATAGTGCTGTTAAGAAGGTAGAAACTAGGGCCTGTAGGACCTGCCTTGTTGATAGTGCTGTTAAGAAGGTAGAAACTAAGGCCTGTAGGACCTGCCTTGTTTCATAGTGCTGTTAAGAAGGTAGAAACTAAGGCCTGTAGGACCTGCCTTGTTTCATAGTGCTGTTAAGAAGGTAGAAACTAGGGCCTGTAGGACCTGCCTTGTTGATAGTGTTGTTAAGAAGGTAGAAACTAGGGCCTGTAGGACCTGCTTTGTTGATAGTGCTGTTAAGAAGGTAGAAACTAGGGCCTGTAGGACCTGCCTTGTTGATAGTGCTGTTAAGAAGGTAGAAACTAAGGCCTGTAGGACCTGCCTTGTTTCATAGTGCTGTTAAGAAGGTAGAAACTAAGGCCTGTAGGACCTGCCTTGTTTCATAGTGCTGTTAAGAAGGCAGAGCAGCCCTTTATTACGGACTGAACTCTCCACAGCTTAGCTACTGCTGCATCAACATGTTTTGACCATGATAGTTTACAACCCATTGATGGCAAAGAAACCCCTCTCCACCAATCAATCATCTGTGATGGTGAATGGAAAGGATGTGCATCTAAAATATTGGCTCACCGATTGGCTGTGAGATGCTAATTTGCTGTGAAATGCTAATTGGCTGTGAGATGCTAATTGGCTGTGAGATGCTAATTGGCTGTGAGTTGCTAATTGGCTGTGAGATGACAATTGAACGTAAGATGCTAATTGGCTGTGAGATGCTAATTGGCTGTGAGATGCTAATTGAATGTAAGATGCTAATTGGCTGTGAGTTGCTAATTGGCCGTGAGAGGCTAATTGGCTGTGATATGCTAATTACTGTGAGATGCTAATTGGCGGTGAGATGCTAATTGAATGTAAGATGCTAATTGGCTGTGAGATGCTAATTGAATGTAAGATGCTAATTGGCTGGGCTCCCACTGAAAAGTGCCCGTTGCCAAACACCTGAAAGTGGATTGCACTTGGATGTGCATTTCGGAAAGTATTCAGACCCCTTGACTTTTTACACATTTTGTTACATTATGCCTTATTCTAAAATTGATTACATTTTCTCCCCCCCCCCCCCCCCCCCTCCCTCTTCAGTCTACACACAATATCCTATTATGTCAAAGCAAAAACAGGTTTGTAGAAATGTTTGCAAATTTATAAAAAAAAATAAAAAACTAATTATAACATTTAGAATTCAGACCCTTTACTTAGTGCTTTGTGGAAGCACCTTTGGCAGCGATTACAGCCTCAAGTCTTCTTGGGTATAACGCTACAAGCTTGGACCACCTGTATTTGGGGAGTTTCTCCCATTCTTCTCTGAAGATCCTCTCAAGCTCTGTCAGATTGGAAGGGGAGCGTCGCTGCACAGCGATTTTCACGTCTCTCCAGAGATGTTTGATTGGGTTCAAGTCCGGGCTCTGGCTGGGCCACTCAAGGAAATTCTATGTTATCTTGGCTGTGTACTTTGGGTCGTTATCCTGTTGGAAGGTGAACCATCGCCCCAGTCTGAGGTCCTGAGCGCTCTGGAGCAGGTTTTCATCAAGAATGTCTCATCTTTCCCTCAATCCCGACTAGTCTCCCAGTCCCTTCCGCTGATAACATCCCCACAGCACGAGGCCACCAACGGACATGGGAACAATAACCAACAAAGACAGAGGGAACAGAGGACACATATATATACTGATCAGGGGAAATGGGAACCAGGTGTGTGTTAACAGACAAGACAGTCCAGGGTTGATGATAATGGGAACCAGGTGTGTGTTAATAGACGAGACAGTCCAGGGTTGATGATAATGGGAACCAGGTGTGTGTTAACAGACAAGACAGTCCAGGGTTGATGATAATGGGAACCAGGTGTGTGTTAACAGACGAGACAGTCCAGGGTTGATGATAATGGGAACCAGGTGTGTGTTAACAGACGAGAGAGTCCAGGGGTTGATGATAATGGGAACCAGGTGTGTGTTAACAGATGAGACAGTCCAGGGTTGATGATAATGGGAACCAGGTGTGTGTTAACAGACGAGAGAGTCCAGGGGTTGATGATAATGGGAACCAAGTGTGTGTTAACAGACAAGACAGTCCAGGGTTGATGATATTGGGAACCAGGTGTGTGTTAACAGACGAGACAGTCAAAGGGTTGATGATAATGGGAACCAGGTGTGGGTCATCTGGGTCATCTTTATCAAGGTTAAATTAACAGTAGATATATCTGGGTCACCTTTATCAAGGTTAAATTAACAGTAGATATATCTGGAGAACCTTTATCAAGGTTAAATTAACAGTAGATATATCTGGAGAAAACCTTTATCAAGGTTAAATTAACAGTAGATATATCTGGAGAAAACCTTTATCAAGGTTAAATTAACAGTAGATATATCTGGAGAAAACCTTTATCAAGGTTAAATTAACAGTAGATATATTTGGGTCACCTTTATCAAGGTTAAATTAACAGTAGATATATCTGGAGAAAACCTTATATCTACTGTTAATTTAACCTTGATAAAGGTTTTCTCCAGATATATCTACTGTTAATTTAACCTTGATAAAGGTTTTCTCCAGATATATCTACTGTTAATTTAATCTTGATAAAAGTTTTCTCCAGATATAT
>NC_143030.1:8562092-8572092 GCF_057628025.1 Oncorhynchus mykiss
GGTGGTTGATCATCATGTGGTTCCTGGTGGTTGATCATCATGTGGTTCCTGGTGGTTGATCATCATGTGGTTCCTGGTGGTTGATCATCATGTTGTTCCTGGTGGTTGATCATCATGTGGTTCCTGGTGGTTGATCATCATGTGGTTCCTGGTGGTTGATCATCTCTATAAATCATCATGTGGTTCCTGGTGGTTGATCATCATGTGGTTCCTGGTGGTTGATCATCTCTATAAATCATCATGTGGTTCCTGGTGGTTGATCATCATGTGGTTCCTGGTGGTTGATCATCATGTGGTTCCTGGTGGTTGATCATCATGTGGTTCCTGGTGGTTGATCATCTCTATAAATCATCATGTGGTTCCTGGTGGTTGATCATCTCTATAAATCCGAAATCTAAACAACAAAATAACAAAGACAATCTGTTGGGAAGGAAATATACAGAGCCCTCCATCTACCCCCCTGTGTGTTCGTCTCGGGAGTTGATTGCTGATTGATTGATGGTGAAGGCAGGGAGTGAGAGAGATAGTGGGAGGACGGTGAAAGTGAAAGACAGAGAGAGATAATAAATAAATAGATAAATAAAGATAAATAAATTAATAAAGGGGAAGGAGAGAAAGAGGGAGAGATAGACCAAGAGAAAGAGAGGTACAAAGAAAGAGAAAAAGACCAAGACAGTGGTGAGGCAAGAGAAAGAAAAGAGTAAAAATTCCCCCAAAACAAATCACACATCTATCATCTCCAACCGATTATATAACTCCACTATATTTAATCTGAAATTTCATTTTAACGTTCTCTAAAGTATTTCCAAGCACTATTGGAAAGATCACGAGCATCGTTAAAAACTAAAATAGCTCTGTGGACTGTAAAGTCGCTGAGGGGACCTAGGGACATATTGGGACTGAGAGTCCAACTGTCGGTTGGATAAAAAGTTCCAGAACGTTTTGTCAGTTGGATAAAAAGTTCCAGAACGTTTTGTCAGTTGGATAAAAAGTTCCAGAACGTTTTGTCAGTTGGATAAAAAGTTCCAGAACGTTTTGTCAGTTGGATAAAAAGTTCCAGAACGTTTTGTTAGTTGGATAAAAAGTTCCAGAACGTTTTGTCAGTTGGATAAAAAGTTCCAGAACGTTTTGTCAGTTGGATAAAAAGTTCCAGAACGTTTTGTCAGTTGGATAAAAAGTTCCAGAACGTTTTGTCAGTTGGATAAAAAGTTCCAGAACGTTTTGTTAGTTGGATAAAAAGTTCCAGAACGTTTTGTCAGTTGGATAAAAAGTTCCAGAACGTTTTGTCAGTTGGATAAAAAGTTCCAGAACGTTTTGTCAGTTGGATAAAAAGTTCCAGAACGTTTTGTCAGTTGGATAAAAAGTTCCAGAACGTTTTGTCGGTTGGATAAATGTCACAAGACTTTTAAAAGTCACTTCATGATCATGAAATTCTGTTGTGGAATCAGAACAGAAAAGAAAAGTGTTGTGGGAAACAGGAACAAAAAACTTTTTAGTGTCTTCAAGTAGTAGGAAAAGAATGGAGAGTCTTTCTGGGGTTTAGTTTTCCTATTCTTCATTTCTGGAACTGACATTTGAGTTTATTCTTTAATCATAATAATATCCATATCATGTCTCAACGTGAAAACCTAACTGACTATACTCGCGCTGTCAGTCCACAACATTTTATACGACAAAAGGTTGAATGGCTAGCACAGGAGAGCTTGAACTTTCAACCCTGCAGTTTAAACGGCAAGTACACTCCTGTGCTATAACGGTCCAGATCTCTTGGCAGAGAGTTTATAAATCACATCAAAGAAGTCTGTCACCTACAAAGGATAGAGAGATAAATCTAGGTTGTGTCCCAAATGGCCCTGACCCATAGGGGTCTGGTCTAAAGTAGTGCACTATATAGGGAATAGGGTGCCAGCCCAGGTCTAACGTAGTGCACTATATAGGGAATAGGGTGCCAGCTCTGGTCTAAAGTAGTGCACTATATAGGGATAGGGTGCCAACCCTGGTCTAAAGTAGTGCACTATATAGGGATAGGGTGCCAACCCTGGTCTAAAGTAGTGCACTATATAGGGAATAGGGTGCCAACCCTGGTCTAAAGTAGTGCACTATATAGGGAATAGGGTGCCAGCTCTGGTCTACCTTCTCTGGTTTAACAAGGTCAGTAGAGAAATCACATCTCACATCTGGTTTAACAAGGCCAGTAGATAAACCACATCTCACATCTGGTTTAACAAGGCCAGCAGAGAAACCACATCTCACATCTGGTTTAACAAGGCCAGCAGAGAAACCACATCTCACATCTGGTTTAACAAGGCCAGTAGAGAAACCACATCTACCTCCTCTGGTTTAACAAAGCTAGTAGAGAAACCACATCTACTTTCCCTGGTTTAACAAAGCTAGAAGAGAAACCACATCTATCTTCTCTGGTTAAACAAGGCCAGTAGAAAGAGCCAGATCTGCCTACGGCGGCCTTTCTCAATAGCAAGGCTATGCTGATTCTGTACATAGTCAAAGTTTTCCTTAAGTTTGGGTCAGTCACAGTGGTCAGGTATTCTGCCACTGTGTCCTCTCTGTTTAGGGCCAAATAGCATTCTAGTTTGCTTTGTTTTTTTGTTAATTTTATCCAATGTGTCAAGTAATTATCTTTTTGTTTTCTCATGATTTGGTTTGGTCTAATTGTGTTGCTGTTCTGGGGCTCTGTGGGGTCTGTTTGTGTTTGTGAACAGAGCCCCAGGAGACTCTTCTCCAGGTTCATCTCTCTGTAGGTGATGGATTTGTTGTGGAAGGATTGGGAATTGCTTCCTTTTAAGTGGTTGTAGAATTTAACAGCTCTTTTCTAGATTTTGATAATTAGCGAGAATCGGCCTAATTCTGCTCCCCATGCATTATTTGGTGTTTTACATTGTACCCAGAGGACATTTTTGCAGAATTCTGCATGCAGAGTCTCAATTTGTTGTTTGTCCCATTTTGTGAATTCTTGGTTGGCGAGCGGACCCCAGACCTCACAACCATGAATGGCAATGGATTCTGTAACTGATTCAAATATTTTTAGCCAGATCCTAATTGGTATGTTGAATTTTATGTTCCTTTTGACGGCATAGAATGCCCTTCTTGCCTTGTCTCTCAGATCGTTCACAGCTTTGTGGAAGTTACCTGTGGCACTGATGTTTAGGCCGAGGTATGTATAGTTTTTTGTGTGCTCTAGGGCAACGGTGTCTAGATTGAATTTGTATTTGTGGTCCTGGCGACTGGACCATTTTGGAACACCATTACTTTGGTCTTACTGAGATTTACTGTCAGGGCCCAGGTCTGTCAGGGACCAGGTCTGTCAGGGCCCAGGTCTGTCAGGGCCCAGGTCTGACAGAATCTGTGCATAAGATCTAGGTGCTGCTGTAGGCCCTCCTTTGTTGGTGACGGAAGCACCAGATCATCAGCAAACAGTAGACATTTGACTTCAGATGCTAGTAGGGTGAGGCCGGGTGCTGCAGACTTTTCTAGTGCCCGCGCCAATTTGTTGATATATATGTTGAAGAGGGTGGGGCTTAAGCTGCATCCCTGTCTCACCCCACGGCCCTGTGAGAAGAAATGTGTGTATTTTTTGCCAATTTTAACTCCACACTTGTTGTTTGTGTACATTGATTTTATAATGCCGTATGTTTTATCCCCAACACCACTTTCCATCAGTTTGTATAGCAGACCCTCATGCCAAATTGAGTCGAAGGCTTTTTTTAAATCAACAAAGCATGAGAAGACTTTGCCTTTGTTTTGGTTTGTCTGTTTGTCAATTACGGTGTGCAGGGTGAATACATGGTCTGTTGTACGGTAATATGGCAAAAAGACAATTTGACAATTACTCAGTACATTGTTTTCACTGAGGACATTTCTGTTTTTAATGATAAGGCAGAGGATTTTCCCAAGGTTGCTGTTGACGCATATCCCACAGTAGTTTTTGGGGTCAACTTTGTCTCCACTTTTGTGGATTGGGTTGATCAGTCCTTGGTTCCGAATATTGTGGAATATGCCAGAGCTAAGGATGATGTTAAAGAGTTTTAGTATAGCCAATTGGAATTTGTTGTCTGTATATTTGATCATTTCATTGAGAATATTGTCAACACCACAGGTCTTTTTGGATTGGGGGGTTTTTATTTTGTCCTGTAGCTCATTCAAGGTAATTAGAGAATCCAGTGGGTTCCTGTAGTCTTTAGTAGTTGATTCTATTTGATCATGCATATGTTTTTGCTGATTGTTCTTTGTTATAGAGCCAAAAAGATTTTATAGAGCCAAAAAGATTTGAGAAGTGGGTTACCCATACATCTCCATTTTGGATAGGTAATTCTTCGTGTTGTTGTTTGTGTTGTGTTTTCCTATTTTCCCAGAAGTGGTTAGAGTCTATGGATTCTTCAATTACATTGAGCTGATTTCTGACGTGCTGTTCCTTTTTTTTCCGTAGTGTATTTCTATATTGTTTTAGTGATTCACCATAGCATAATGAAGGCGTAGACTCTCTCTCTCTCTCTCTCTCTCTCTCTCTCTCTCTCTCTCTCTCTCTCGCTCTGTCTTGCTCTGTCTCTCTGTCAAATTCAGATTTCTTTATTGGCATGAAATACAACTTGTAGATATTGCCAAAGCAGTATAGTGGTACAGCATTTCAATAAATCCAGTACAATGAAACTTAAATGCAGTTAATTTCAGTAGTGATAATATTAAGTCCATATAATCATGTATACAGGTACTGTACAACTCTACTGGTGTGGTATTGTGGAATCTTCAGATGTTACGTTTAAAATGAAATAGAAATAACTAGAAAGAATGGTTAATGTTCACGGATGATGGTGCCACTACGTATCACTGTCAGTTATATACAAGGTAAATACTTCAGGGAATGCTCATGGGATGTGCCTCAGGCTACGGAAATCACATACATATCTGGTTTCTCGCTCACTCAGAATAATTCCCGGGTTTTATGTTTTTGGGGAATTGATAAATATATTTTATTGAAAAAAAATATGATCTTGTTTGGCAATATTCCTCACAGATGAGAAAGTTATTTTGGAGGAAAAAAATATGCATCTCTGTCACTACCAGTGGAGATTTTAGGCAAAAAACTCCTCAAACTGTTTTTTGGGGATGCATGCCAGGAAAGCCACTACACAACGTACTCACAGCTGTCATCCCAAAATAATGCAAACTAAATGCTGAAAGTCGTAGCCTAGTTATTCATGCATGCAAACAACAATACTGAATAGACAGATAAACAACAACAAAACTACTGAATAGACAGATAAACAACAACAAAACTACTGAATAGACAGATAAACAACAACAAAACTACTGAATAGACAGATAAACAACAACAAAACTACTGAATAGACAGATAAACAACAACAAAACTACTGAATAGACAGATAAACAACAACAAAACTACTGAATAGACAGATAAACAACAACAAAACTACTGAATAGACAGATAAACAACAACAACAATACTGAATAGACAGATAAACAACAACAAAACTACTGAATAGACAGATAAACAACAACAAAACTACTGAATAGACAGATAAACAACAACAACAATACTGAATAGACAGATAAACAACAACAAAACTACTGAATAGACAGATAAACAACAACAACAATACTGAATAGACAGATAAACAACAACAAAACTACTGAATAGACAGATAAACAACAACAACAATACTGAATAGACAGATAAACAACAACAAAACTACTGAATAGACAGATAAACAACAACAACAATACTGAATAGACACATAAACAACAACAACAATACTGAATAGACAGATAAACGCTTTTGCAATACGTACAGCTCCATTTACAACCAGGAAAACCAATAATCTACCAAGACAACCGTAATAGAACGTATCTATTTGAATATTTTGAATTCAGCTTGTATCACGCTATTCCACATAAACAGAAAAATATTTTATCTGATTGTTTTTTGTTTTACTATGGGAGTGACGGGTTTGGCACAAAATCTCTGCTGCGCTCTTTCAGCACCACGGACAGCGCCCTTCACACTTCAGCAAGATTTCTGTGTGATGGTCCTCGGTGTGATGGTGCTCAGTTTTCAAAGGCCGTTGAAAACCTAGGCTGACTAAAGAAGTCATTTTGTCATTCCGTACCCTAGATTTTTTTCCGAAATTACGCCACCAAGATTACAACCAAGATTTTGATTTTTAAAAACAACCGGCTATAATGTTTCCACCCTTTTCTGAAGAGTTGCAGCCTGCTTGATGCTGTGTGGAACTTGGAAATTTGATCATACCATTCTACCCTGAAAACATCTGGTAAGATCCTCTTCAAATGCCAGTTGATCGTTAAAATTGAAAAACGAGTTCTCGGATGTGGACACCCCAAAAGTCAATCCATGTGTTATCATAGCAGAAAGAAGCCCAGAGAATCATTGCAGGATATCAAGTGGGGTCCATTTTGTCCTCATTGGAACCAGAGCGGGAGATTTAAAGTCTTCAAAAATTAGTGAGCGACGCTGAACTCAGCTTCCACCCAATATGCTTTGCTTAGATCCAGCATGGCTCTCTGGGTCAAGGGCCCACAGGGCCTCCAACAGTTGGCTGTTGTGTTCGCTGAATCTCCACACTGAGGACCTCCACACTGAGGACCAACACATTGAGGACCACCACACTGAGGACCACCACACTGAGGACCACCACACTGAGGACCTCCACACTGAGGACCAACACACTGAGGACCAACACACTGAGGACCACCAACACACTGAGGACCAAGACACTGAGGACCTCCACACTGAGGACCTCCACACTGAGGACCACCACACTGAGGACCAACATACTGAGGACCAACATACTGAGGACCACCACACTGAGGACCAACATACTGAGAACCTCCACACTGAGGACCACCACACTGAGGACCAACACACTGAGGACCAACACACTGAGGACCTCCACACTGAGGACCAACACACTGAGGACCTCCACACTGAGGACCACCACACTGAGGACCAACACACTGAGGACCACCACACTGAGGACCAACACACTGAGGACCTCCACACTGAGGACCAACACACTGAGGACAACCACACTGAGGACCACCACACTGAGGACCAACACACTGAGGACCAACACACTGAGGACCAACATACTGAGAACCTCCACACTGAGTACCAACACACTGAGGACCTCCACACTGAGGACCACCACACTGAGGACCACCACACTGAGGACCAACACACTGAGGACCAACACACTGAGGACCACCACACTGAGGACCAACACACTGAGAACCAACACACTGAGGACCACCACACTGAGGACCAACACACTGAGGACCTCCACACTGAGGACCAACACACTGAGGACCAACACACTGAGGACCAACACACTGAGGACCACCACACTGAGGACCTCCACACTGAGGACCACCACACTGAGGACCTCCACACTGAGGACCACCACACTGAGGACCTCCACACTGAGGACCAACACACTGAGGACCACCACACTGAGGACCAACACACTGAGGACAAACAGAACTGAGGACCAACAGAACTGAGGACCAACACACTGAGGACAAACAGAACTGAGGACCAACAGAACTGAGGACCAACACACTGAGGACCAACAGAACTGAGGTCCTCCACACTGATGACCACCACACTGAGGTCCTTCACACTGAGGACCACCACACTGAGGACCCTCCACACTGAGGACCAACAGAACTGAGGACCAACAGAACTGAGGACCAACACACTGAGGACCAACACACTGAGGACCAACAGAACTGAGGACCAACAGAACTGAGGACCAACAGAACTGAGGACCAACAGAACTGAGGGGATGGTTCCACTGACGGGAGAAAGCCTTGTGGAGATGAGCCCTGTCTTTCTCTCTCTCACTCCCTGTCTTTCTCTCTCTCTCTCCCTGTTTTCCTCTCTCTATCCCTGTCTTTCTCTCTCTCACTCCCTGTTTTTCTCTCTCTCACTCCCTGTGTTTCTCTCTCTCACTCACTGTCTTTCTCTCTCTCACTCTCTGTTTTTCTCTCTCTCACTCACTGTCTTTCTCTGTCTCTCTCCCTGTTTTCCTCTCTCTCACTCCCTGTTTTTCTCTCTCTCACTCCCTGTCTTTCTCTGTCTCTCTCCCTGTTTTCCTCTCTCTCACTCCCTGTTTTTCTCTCTCTCTCTCTCTCCCTGTTTTCCTCTCTCTCTCTCTCCCTGTTTGTCTCTCTCTCTCTCCCTGTTTTTCTCTCTCTCACTCCCTGTTTTTCTCTCTCTCACTCCCTGTTTTTCTCTCTCTCACTCCCTGTTTTTTTTCTCTCTCTCTGTCTCCCTGTCTCTCTCTGTCTCTCTGTCTCTCTCTCTCTCTCACTCTCACACACCAGAGAAGATCTTGGGAAGGTTGGGTTTACTTGATAGCTACCTACACAAATAGCTAGCTAGAACAAACTGTTAATAAGATTAATTCATTTAAAAGGATTAAAAGCAATACAAATAAGTTATCCAGTTATCCAGTTCATTCCTGTGGTTTGTGCAAAACAAATCTAACCATCTCTCCTTTCCCTGTCACTTCTTCTCCATCTCTCCTTCCCCCACTTATCCTTCCTCCAACTCTTCACTTCCGCCATCTCTTCTTCCTCCATCTCTTCTTCCCCATCTTTCCTTCCCCCATCTCTCCTTCCGCCATCTCTCCTTCCTCCATCTCTCCTTCCGCCATCTCTACTTCCGCCATCTCTCCTTCCGCCATCTCTCCTTCCTCCATCTCTCCTTCCCCCATCTCTCCTTCCCCCATCTCTTCTTCCTCCATCTCTTCTACCCCATCTCTTCTTCCTCCATCTCTTCTTCCTCCATCTCTTCTTCCTCCATCTCTTCTTCCCCATCTCTCCATTACCCATCTCTTCTTCCTCCATCTCTTCTTCCCTCATCTCTCCATTACCCATCTCCTCTTCCTCCATCTCTTCTTCCCCCATCTCTTCTTCCTCCATCTCTTCTTCCTCCATCTCTCCATTACCCATCTCTTCTTCCTCCATCTCTTATCCCCCATCTCTCCATTATCCATCTCTTCTTCCCCATCTCTCCATTACCCATCTCCTCTTCCTCCATCTCTTCTTCCCCCATCTCTTCTTCCCCCATCTCTTCTTCCTCCATCTCTTCTTCCCCCATCTCTTCTTCCTCCATCTCTTCTTCCTCCATCTCTTCTTCCTCCATCTCTTCTTCCTCCATCTCTTCTTCCCCATCTCTCCTTCCCCCATCTCTTCTTCCCCATCTCTAATTTACCCATCTCTTCTTCCTCCATCTCTCCTTCCCCCATCTCTTCTTGAAAGAAAAACCATAGACATGTAAACCCATAGACCAGAAAAAAAAAACCCTAGACAGGACAAAAACACATATACCCACCCTCGTCACACCCTGACCTGATCAAAATACTACAAAAAACATAGATAACTAAGGTCAGGGCGTGACAGATGGGGAGAGCGAGAGAGAGAGAGAGGGGGGGTAGAGAGAGAGAGAGAGAGAGAGAGAGAGAGAGAGAGAGAGAGAGAGAGAGAGAGAGAGAGAGAGAGAGAGAGAGAGAGAGAGAGAGAGAGAGAGAGAGAGAGAGAGAGAGAGAGAGAGAGAGAGAGAGAGAGAGAGAGAGAGAGAGAGAGAGAGAGAGGGGGGTAGAGAGGCGGGGGAGAGGCGGGGAAGGGAGAGAGAGAGAGGCGGGGAAGAGAGAGAGAGAGAGGCGGGGAAGAGAGAGACAGAGAGAGAGGGAGGAGAGAGAGGGAGAGAGAGAGGGAGGAGAGAGAGGGAGAGAGAGAGAGAGAGAGAGAGAGCGAGAGATGGGGGGGAAGAGAGAGAGAGAGAGAGAGAGAGAGAGGGGGGTAGAGAGAGACAGAGAGAGAGAGAGAGAGTTGGGAGGGGGTAGAGAGATAGGACGTAGAGGGAAAGGGATAGAGGACAGAGAGTTCTAAGAGTCAGATACACACAGACAGTAAACATATAAACTCTACAGGCTTTAAA
>NC_143030.1:8579592-8589592 GCF_057628025.1 Oncorhynchus mykiss
GCTCACTGAGTCCGTACATAGTCAAAGCTGTCCTTAAGTTTGGGTCAGTCACAGTGGTCAGGTATTCTGCCACTGTGTCCTCTCTGTTTAGGGTCAAATAGCATTCTAGTTTGCTCAGTTTTTTTGTTAATTCTTTCCAATGTGTCAAGTAATTATCTTTTTGTTTTCTCATGATTTGGTTGGGTCTAATTGTGCTGCTGTTCTGGGGCTCTGTGGGGTGTGTTTGTGTTTGTGAACAGAGCCCCAGGACCAGCTTGCTTAGGGGACTCTTCTCCAGGTTCATCTCTCTGTTGGTGATGGCTTTGTTGTGGAAGGTTTGGGAATCGCTTCCATTTAGGTGGTTGTAGAATTGAATGGCTCTTTTCTGGATTATGATCATTAGCGGGTATCGGCCTAATTCTGCTCTGCATGCATTATTTGGCGTTTTACAATGTACACAGAGGATATTTTTGCAGAATTCTGCCTGCAGAGTCTCAATTTGATTTTTGTCCCATTTTGTGAATTCTTGGATGGTGAGCAGACCCCAGACCTCACAACCATAAAAGGCAATGGGCTCTATGACTGATTCAAGTATTTTTAGCCAAATCCTAATTGGTATGTTGAAATGTATGTTCCTTTTGATGGCATAGAATGCCCTTCTTGCCTTGTCTCTCAAATTGTTCACGTCTTTGTGGAAGTTACTTGTGGCACTGATGTTTAGGCCGAGGTATGTATAGTTTTTTGTGTGCTCTATGGCAACGGTGTCTAGATGGAATTTGTATTTGTGGTAGTAGCAAATGGACCTTTTTTGGAACACCATTATTTTGGTCTTGCTGGGATTTACTGTCAGGGCCCAGGTTTGACAGAATCTGTGCAGAATATCTAGGTGCTGCTGTAGGCCCTCCTTGGTTGGTGACAGAAGTACCAGATCATCAGCAAACAGTAGACATTTGACTTCAGATTCTAGTAGGGTGAGGCCGGGTGCTGCACACTTTTCGAGTGTATATCAATTCTATATATATGTTGAAGAGAGTGACTTCAGCCTTATGAGGTTGAAGAGGCGCCGCTGAGCCTTCTTCACCACACTGTCTTTGGGTGGACCATTTCAGTTTGTCCGTGATGTGTACGCCGAGGAACTTAAAACTGTCCACCTTTTCCACTATTGTCCCGTCGATTTGGATAGGGGGCTGCTCCCTCTGCTGTTTCCTGAAGTCCACAATCATCTCCTTAGTTTTTTTTGACATTGAGTGTGAGGTCACTTTCCTGACACCACACTCCGAGAGCCCTCACCTCCTCCCTGTAGGCCGGCTCATCGTTGTTGGTAATCAGACCTACCACTGTAGTGTCGTCCGCAAACTTGATGATTGAGTTGGAGGCTTGCAGTCATGGGTGAACAGGGAGTACAGGAGAGGGCTGAGAACGCACCCTTGTGGGGACCCAGTGTTGAGGATCAGCGGGGTGGAGATGTTGTTTCCTACCCTCACCACCTGGGGGCGGTCCGTCAGGAAGTCCATGACCCAGTTGCACAGGGTGGGGTCGAGACCCAGGGTCTCGCGCTTAATGATGAGTTTGGAGGGTGCTATGGTGTTAAATGCTGAGCTGTAGTCGATGAGCAGCATTCTTACACAGGTATTCCTCTTGTCCAGATGGGTTAGGGCAGTGTGCTGTGTGATTACGATTGCGTCGTCTGTGGACCTATTGGGATGGTAAGCAAATTGGAGTGGGTCTAGGGTGTCAGGTAGGGTGGAGGTGATATGGTCCTTGACTAGTCTCTCAAAGCACTTCATGATGACGGAAGTGAGTGCTACGGGGCGGTAGTCATTTAGCTCAGTTACCTTAGCTTTCTTGGGAACAGGAACAATGGTGGCCCTCTTGAAGCATGTGGGAACAGCAGAATGGGATAAGGATGGATCGAATATGTCCGTAAACACACCAGCCAGCTGGTCTGCGCATGCTCTGAGGACGCCGCTGGGGATGCCGCCTGGGCCGGCAGCCTTGTGAGGGTTAACTTCTTTGGGACTGGGGGGCAGTATTGAGTAGCTTGGATAATAAGGTGCCCAGAGTAAACTGCCTGCTACTCAGGCCCAAAAGCTAGAATATAATTAGTAGATTTGGATAGAAAAAAAAATAGAAAAAAAAAGTTTCTAAAACTGTTTGAATGATGTCTGTGAGTATGACAGAACTCATATTGCAGGCAAAAACCTGAGAAAAAATCCAACCAAGAAGTGGGAAATCTGAGATTTGCCTATCGAATATATAGTGTCTATGGGGTCATATTGCACTTCCTAAGGCTTCCACTAGATGTTAACAGTCTTTAGAACCTTGTTTCAGGCTTCTACTGTGAAGGGGGAGCGAATAAGAGCTGTTTGACTAAGGTGTCAGGCAGAGTGCCATGAGCTCAGTCTCGCGCGTGCTTGTGAAAGTTAGCTGCGTTAAATTGCATTTCTAAAGACAAAGGAATTCTCCTGTTGAAACATTATTGAAGATTTATGTTAAAAAAAACCTAAAGATGGATTCTATACATCGTTTGACATGTTTCTACGGAATGTAATATAACTTTTTGGACTTTTCGTCTGAACTTTCGCCTGGACTTGCTCGCGCCTCGTGAGTTTGGATTTGTGAACTAAACGCGCGAACAAAAAGGAGGTATTTGGGACATAAGTGATTAACTTTATCGAAGAAAACAAACATTTATTGTGGAACTGGGATTCCTGGGAGTGCATTCTGAAGATCATCAAAGGTAAGTGAATGTATGTATAATGCTATTTCTGACTTTTATGACACCTCTCCTTCTTTGGAAAATGGCTGTATGTTTTTCTGTGGCTAGGTGCTGACCTAACAAGGTGTGCTTTCGCCGTAAAGCATTTTTTAAATCTGACACAGCGGTTGCATTAAGGAGAAGTTTATCTATATTTCCATGCAAAACACTTGTATCTTTTAACAATGTTTATTATGAGTATTTCTGTAATTTGATGTGGCT
Source organism: Oncorhynchus mykiss (assembly GCF_057628025.1). Taxonomy (NCBI): domain Eukaryota; kingdom Metazoa; phylum Chordata; class Actinopteri; order Salmoniformes; family Salmonidae; genus Oncorhynchus; species Oncorhynchus mykiss. The sequence goes on from NC_143030.1 coordinate 8,582,552, forward strand.
CTCTGCACTTTCACCAGATGTTTGTTTGAGACAATGCATTTCTGAACATAAAACACCTATTTCAAATGTGTTTTTTGGACATAAAGATGAACTTTATCGAACAAAACACATTTATTATGTTACATGAAGTCCTGTAAGTGCGATCTGATGAAGATCATCAAATGTTAGTGATTCATTTAATCGCTATTTCTGAGTTTTATGAGGGCTCTCCTTGGCTGGAAAATTGATTTATGGTTTTCTGTGACTAGGTGCTAACCTAACATAATCGTTTGGTGTGCTTTCGCCGTAAAGCCTATTAAAGTTTATCTTTAAAATGGTGTAAAATACTTGAATGTTTAAGGAATTTTAATTATGGGATTTCTGTTGTTTTGAAATTGGCACCCTACAATTTCACTGGCTGTTGGCGAGGTGGGACACTAGCGTCCCACATATCCCAGAGAAGTTAACACATTTAAATGTTTTACTCACGTTGGCTGCAGTGAAGGAGAGTCCGCAGGTTTTGGTAGCGGGCCGTGTCAGTGGCACTGTATTGTCCTCAAAGTGAGCAAAGAAGTTGTTTAATTTGTCTGGGAGCAAGACATCGTGGTCCGTGACAAGTCAGGTTTTCCTTTTGTAGTCCGTGATTGACTGTAGACCCTGCCACATACGTCTCGTGTCTGAGCCGTTGAATTGCAACTCTACTTTGTCTCTATACTGACGCTTAGCTTGTTTGATTGCCTTGCGGAGGGAGTAGCTACACTGTTTGTATTTGGTCCCTTCTTGATTTTTGCTTACAAGCAAAAACTAAAGCAGGGGGCACCAGTGACTGTTTTGCACAGACTGGAATATGTTCCGGGACTCTTCTGATTGCACATCAGTCAGTGGCTTCATCAATCGATGATGCCATCCCCACAGTGACAGTACGTACCCCAATCAGAAGCCATGGATTAAAGGAAACATCTGCACTGACCTAAAGGGTAGAGCTGCAACCTTCAAGGAGCGGGACTCTAACACCGAAGATTATGAGAAATCCCACTATGCCCTCTGACAAAGCATCAAACAGGCAAAGTGTCAATACAGGACTAAGATTGAATCGTAATACACCGGCTCGTCAGATGTGTCAGTTCTTGCAAAGTATTACAAAGGGAAGCACAGCCGAGAGCTGCCCAGTGACACGAGCCTACCAGACGAGCTAAATAACTTCTATGATCGCTTCGAGGCAAGTAACAATGAAACATGCATGAGATCATCCGCTGTTCAGGATGACTGTGTGATCACACTCTCAGCAGCCAATGTGAGTAAGACCTTAAAACAGTTCAACATTCACAAGGCCACAGGGCCAGATGGATTACCAGGCCAGATGGATTACTGGCAAGTGTCTTCACTGACATTTTCAACCTGTCCCTGTCTGTGTCTGTGATACCAACATGTTTCAAGCAGACCACCGTAGTCCCTGTGCCAAGAACACTAAGGTAACCTAACTAATTGACTACTGACCCATAGAACTCACGTCTGTAGCCATGAAGTGCTTTGAAAGGCCGGTCATGGCTCACATCAACACTATTATCCCAAAAACCCTAGACCAACTCCAATTTCCATACCGCCCCAACAGATCCACAGATGATGCAATCTCATTTGCACTCCATACTGCCCTTTCCCACCTGGACAAAAGGAACACCTACGTGAGAATGCTATTCATTGACTACAGCTCAGTGTTCAACACCATAGTGCCCTCAAAGCTAATCACTAAGCTTAGGACCCTGGGACTAATCACCTCCCTCTGCATCCTGGACTTTCTGACGGGCCGCCCCCAGGTGGTAAGGGTAGGTAACAACACATCCGCTATGCTGATCCTCAACATCAGGGGTGTGTGATCAGTCCCTCATGACTGTTTGGCCAGGGACGACTCCAACACCATCATCAAGTTTGCTGATGACAAAACAGCGGTAGGCCTGATCACCAACAATGATGAGACAGCCTATAGGTAGGAGGTAAGAGACCTGGCCGTGTGGTGCCAGGACAACATCCTCTCCCTCAATGTGATCAAGACAAAGGAGATGATGGTTGACTATGGTAAAAGGAGTACCGAGCACACCCCCATTCTCATGGACGGGGCTGTAGTGGATCAGGTTGAGAGCTTCAAGTTCCATGGTGTCGACAACACCAACAAGCTATCATGGTACAAACGCAGGTTGTGAAAAGGTTGTGAAAAGGGCACAACAAAACCTCTTCACACACAGGAGACTGAAAAGATTCGGTCCTCAGATTCTCAAAAGCTTCTACAGCTGCACCATCGAGAGCATCCTGACTGTTTGCATCAATGCAGCAACTGCCATCCAGGACCTCTATACCAGGCGGTGTCAGAGGAAGGCCCTAAAAATTGTCAAAGACTCCAGCCACCCTAGTCACCCGTCCCTCCCTCTCTCATTATAGCAACTGACCTGGTAGATATGATACGAGAGAGAGGTCTGAGGGGAGAGATTGTACCGTGGTCGGTTACACACACACACACACACACACACACACACACACTCACACACACACACACACACACACACACTCACACTCACACACACACACACACACACACACACACACACACACACACACACACACACACACACACACACACACACACACACACACACCCCTCCCTCTAAAGTGTAGTGTGTAACCAGTGAGGAAATGAGTATTGAATTCCTGGGCTATGTGAAGGACAGACAGACACAAAGTCTCTATCCATGTGTTCAGCATTAGGTTTAGTCAACCCTCTGACACACACATACACACACACGTACACACGTACACACACACACACACACGCACACACACATACACACACACACACACACACATGTACACACACATGTACACACACACACGCACACACACATGTACACACACACACACACACACACACATATACACGCACACACACACGTACACACACACACACGTACACACACATGTATACACACACACACACACACACACACACACACATACACACACACATGTACACACATGTACACACACACACACACACATACACACACACACAAACACACGTACACACACACACGTACACACACACACGTACACACACACGTACACACACACACACACGTACACACACACACACACACACGTCTTCATCTCTTCTTTTCTTCTCCTCTGTCCTTCTCCATGTATCATGTATTTTCCTATCTTTTACTTTCTATGTGAAACTAATGTCCTGGCATGTATGTGTTATTGTGCTTTCACAGTTGCTTGCCCTCCTAGCGACCCGAAAGACTGACCCTGTTTTCCTCCTGAGTCGGGTGGCCTACCTGGCATCTCCAAACCTGGCATCCCCAAAGATGGCCTCCCTAAACCTGGCATCTCTAAACCTGGCATCCCCAAAGATGGCATCCCTAAACCTGGCATCTCCAAACCTGGCATCCCCAAAGATAGCATCCCTAAACCTGGCATCCCTAAACCTGGCAAACCCAAACCTGGCATCCCCAAAGATGGCTTCCCTAAACCTGGCATCTCTAAACCTGGCATCCCCAAAGATGGCCTCCCTAAACCTGGCATCTCTAACCCTGGCATCCCCAAACCTGGCATCCCCAAAGATGGCCTCCCTAAACCTGGCATCTCTAAACCTGACATCCTCAAACCTGGCATCCCCAAACCTGGCATCCCTAAACCTGGCATCCCTAAAGCTGGCATCCCTAAACCTGGCAAACCCAAACCTGGCATCCCCAAAGATGGCCTCCCTAAACCTGGCATCTCTAAACCTGGCATCCCTAAACCTGGCATGCAAGGCGAGCCACACACAATCCTGCCAGTCTCTGATCAGCGTCAGCAGTCGGCGGTGGTAACTGGTAAAGTCTTCTACCCGCTTGAATGTGTGTGTGTGTGTGTGTGTGTGTGTGTGTGTGTGTCAACTGGAACAGAGGCAAGCTAATAGAACTGGAGACTCCCCTCGTTAGCTTCACAGTCTGCCGTTCCTTCCCTCCTTCCCTCCTTCCTTTCCTTTTCTTGTTCGCTCGTTCCGTCTCGCTGTCACATGGAGAATTTCTGACTGTACCGACAAGTGAGACAGATGTGTGTGTGTGTGTGTCTGTGTGTGTGTGTGTGTGTCTGTGTGTCTGTCTGTGTGTCTGTGTGTGTGTGTGTCTGTGTGTGTGTCTGTCTGTGTGTCTGTCTGTGTGTCTGTCTGTGTGTCTGTGTGTGTGCGCGCTACTTGTGCCACCCACCCCGCTACTGGTGACACCCACCCCGCTACTGGTGACACCCACCCCGCTACTGGTGACACCCACCCCGCTACTTATGACACCCACCCCGCTACTGGTGACACCCACCCCGCTACTGGTGACACCCACACCGCTACTTGTGATACCCACCCCGCTACTGGTGACACCCACCCCGCTACTGGTGACACCCACCCCGCTACTGGTGACACCCACCCCGCTACTTGTGACACCCACCCCGCTACTGGTGACACCCACCCCGCTACTTGTGATACCCACCCCGCTACTTGTGACACCCACCCCGCTACTTGTGATACCCACCCCGCTACTTGTGATACCCACCCCGCTACTTGTGACACCCACCCCGCTACTGGTGACACCCACCCCGCTACTTGTGATACCCACCCCGCTACTTGTGACACCCACCCCGCCACTTGTGATACCCACCCCGCTACTTGTGATACCCACCCCGCTACTTGTGACACCCACCCCGCTACTGGTGACACCCACCCCGCTACTTGTGATACCAACCCCGCTACTTGTGATACCCACCCCGCTACTTGTGACACCCACCCCGCTACTTGTGCGTGCAAACACAATACCTGCAGTCAGAATATTATGGAAGAGCAGATAGTTTATCTTCTACGAAGATCCAGAATGAAGGATGGTATCTGACCGTAAGATCTATAATCGTATCTATGATCGTATAATCTAGAGGAATAACAGTATGACTAAAAGAAGAGAGGAGAGAGAGATTAATAAATAGAGAAAGGAGGAGAAGGAGGAGAGAGAGATTAACAGATAGAGAGAGAGGGTGATGGAGAGAAAGAGAGAGAGCGAGAGAGAGAGACAGCGAGAGAGGGCGAGAGAGGGCGAGAGAGAGGAGACAGAGATAGAGAGAGAGAGAGAGAGACAGAAACAGAGAGAGAGAGACAGAAACAGAGAGAGAGAGAGGAGACAGAGAGAGACAGAGATAGAGAGAGAGAGAGAGAGAGACACAGAGACAGAGAGAGACAGAGAGACAGAAACAGAGAGAGAGAGACAGAGAGACAGAGAGAGAGAGAGAGAGCTTTCTGTGTCGCTGTCATCACATTTGAGCGGTCTGGGATCAACACACACAAAACTGCTTAGTCAGGCTCACAAAATAGCAGCATGTAGCTCAAAACAAGAGAGAGGGAGAGAGAGAGATAGACAGAAAGAAAGAAAGAGTTTGAGAGTTGAGAGAGAGAGAGACAGTGAGAGACAGAGAGAGAGAGAGAGAGCGGTACAGCAAGCGAGGTAGAGGTCGAGAGAGAGGAAGAGGTAGAGAGAGAGGTAGAGGTAGAGGTAGAGAGAGAGAGGGAGAGGTATAGAGAGAGAGAGAGAGAGAGGTAGAGAGAGAGAGGAAGAGGTAGAGAGAGAGAGGCAGAGGTAGAGAGAGAGGGAGAGAGAGGTAGAGAGAGAGAGGAAGAGAGAGAAAGAGGCAGAGGTAGAGAGAGAAAAAGAAGGAACGAGAGAGAGAGAGAGGGAGAGAGAGAGAGAGAGAGAGAGAGAGAGAGAGAGAGAGAGAGAGAGAGAGAGAGAGAAAGAGAAGGATCGTGTCATGGTTATGTGAGGAATGTTGATTATTTTTTGAAGACAGAAGGAATCTAGGATGGAACCCAAATCCCCCTGGTTCTGACTGCTAGTTGACTCTCTAATTGGATATCCTTGACCACAATGGAGCGCTCACATGGTGTGTGTGTGTGTGTGTGTGTGTGTGTGTGTGTGTGTGTGTGTGTGTGTGTGTGTGTGTGTGTGTGTGTGTGTGTGTGTGTGTGTGTGTGTGTGTGTGTGTGTGTGTGTGTGTGTGTGTGTGTGTGTGTGTGGCTTACTCAACTATGTGTTTGTGAAGCCGGTGCGTGAGATTGAGAGTTTGGCAAGACAATCATCTCCCTGGAATGTGAGTGGAAGAGGATATATCTAAGAATAGTATTTTATTGGCCGTAAGAGCTGCAAACCTGTTCACGTCCTATCAACACCCGGGATGTGAACCCACTACTCTGTGGTCACTGGTTGGGTACTCTGACCCCTAAATTACACTTGGGAGGTAGAAAAGTCATTGGTCGTAACTTTGAATCAGGGTGGTGTGGGGGTCACTGTATGTAAAACATGGAACACACAGACCAAACACAAACGATGTTTCTCTCTCACACACACACACACACACACACACACACACACACACACACACACACAGAGAGAGACAAACACACAAGATTTCACACACACACACACACACACACACAGACACACACAGAGAGACAAACACACAACATTTCACACACACACACACACACACACACACACACACACACACACACACACACACACACACACAGAGAGACAAACACACAAGATTTCACACACACACACACACACACAGAGAGAGACAAACACACAAGATTTCACACACACACACACACACACACACACAGAGAGAGACAAACGCACAAGATTTCACACACACACACACACACACACACACAGAGAGAGAGACAAACGCACAAGATTTCACACACACACACACACACACACACAGAGAGACAAACACAAGATTTCACACACACACACACACACACACACCAGTATTGTCTCTCTGTGCCTCGAAACAGTAGAGAATACGTTGATAGATAGAAAACGATGGTTCTACAATACCCTTATCGACAGAAGTGATGGCTTTTGGTTTTGAGTTAAATAAAGTTTCAATGAAAAATAGATGCTGTGAGATGTTGTTCCAAATGTTCAAATAGTTTTTCTTTGAGGTTTAAAATTGCCTTTGAACTACATATTTATACAATATTCATAT
>NC_143030.1:8594592-8604592 GCF_057628025.1 Oncorhynchus mykiss
AATGGTTCATTGGATCAGTCTAAAACTTCCCACATACATTGATGCCATCTAGTGACCAAGATCTAAATTGCACCTGGGCTGGAATAATACATTATGGTCTTTCTCTTGCATTTAAAGGAGGATGGTACAAAAAAATACAAAATAACGTTGTTTTTTTTTCTTCTTTGTATTATCTTTTACCAGATCTAATGTGTTATATTCGGCTACATTCCTTTCGCATTTCCATAACCTTCAAAGTGTTTCCTTTCAAATGGTACCAATAATAATCAGCATATCCTTGCTTCAGGGCCTGAGCTACAGGCAGTTAGAGTTCGGTATCTAATTTTAGGCAGAAATTTATAAAAAAGGGGCAGATCCTTAAGAGGTGTTTAAGCCTTTATCCCACCCATCTGTTTAAGGATTCATTTGTGAGGCCAGATGCTAAACAGAGTGAGTAGTTTAGTAAACGAACAACGACTAAAAGTGGTAAAAGTAGGAGAAGAAACTTCAGGTAATAATCCATTTCATCTTTATCTAGTCCTATCCTGACTTTATCTAGTCCTATCCTGACTTTATCTAGTCCTATCCTGACTTTATCTAGTCCTATCCTGACTTTATCTAGTCCTATCCTGACTTTATCTAGTCCTATCCTGACTTGATCTAGTCCTATCCTGACTTTATCTAGTCCTATCCTGACTTTATCTAGTCCTATCCTGACTTTATCCAGTCCTATCCTGACTTTATCTAGTCCTATCCTGACTTTATCCAGTCCTATCCTGACTTTATCTAGTCCTATCCTGACTTTATCTAGTCCTATCCTGACTTTATCTAGTCCTATCCTGACTTTATATAGTCCTATCCTGACTTTATCTAGTCCTATCCTGACTTTATCTAATCCTATCCTGACTTTATCTAGTCCTATCCTGACTTTATCTAATCCTATCCTGACTTTTTCTAGTCCTATCCTGACTTTATCTAGTCCTATCCTGACTTTATCCAGTCCTATCCTGACTTTATCTAGTCCTATCCTGACTTTATCCAGTCCTATCCTGACTTTATCTAGTCCTATCCTGACTTTATCTAGTCCTATCCTGACTTTATCTAGTCCTATCCTGACTTTATCTAGTCCTATCCTGACTTTATCTAGTCCTATCCTGACTTTATCCAGTCCTATCCTGACTTTATCCAGTCCTATCCTGACTTTATCTAGTCCTATCCTGACTTTATCTAGTCCTATCCTGACTTTATCTAGTCCTATCCTGACTTTATCTAGTCCTATCCTGACTTTATCTAGTCCTATCCTGACTTCATCTAGTCCTATCCTGACTTTATCTAGTCCTATCCTGACTTTATCTAATCCTATCCTGACTTTATCTAGTCCTATCCTGACTTTATCTAGTCCTATCCTGACTTTATCTAGTCCTATCCTGACTTTATCTAGTCCTATCCTGACTTTATCTAGTCCTATCCTGACTTTATCTAGTCCTATCCTGACTTTATCTAGTCCTATCCTGACTTTATCCAGTCCTATCCTGACTTTATCTAGTCCTATCCTGACTTTATCTAGTCCTATCCTGACTTTATCTAGTCCTATCCTGACTTTATCTAGTCCTATCCTGACTTTATCTAGTCCTATCCTGACTTCATCTAGTCCTATCCTGACTTGATCCAGTCCTATCCTGACTTTATCTAGTCCTATCCTGACTTTATCTAGCCCTATCCTGACTTTATCCAGTCCTATCCTGACTTTATCTAGTCCTATCCTGACTTTATCTAGTCCTATCCTGACTTTATCTAATCCTATCCTGACTTTATCTAGTCCTATCCTGACTTTATCTAGTCCTATCCTGACTTTATCTAGGCCTATCCTGACTTTATCCAGTCCTATCCTGACTTTATCCAGTCCTATCCTGACTTTATCTAGTCCTATCCTGACTTTATCTAGTCCTATCCTGACTTTATCTAGTCCTATCCTGACTTTATCTAGTCCTATCCTGACTTTATCTAATCCTATCCTGACTTTATCTAGTCCTATCCTGACTTTATCTAGTCCTATCCTGACTTTATCTAGTCCTATCCTGACTTTATCCAGTCCTATCCTGACTTTATCCAGTCCTATCCTGACTTTATCTAGTCCTATCCTGACTTTATCCAGTCCTATCCTGACTTTATCTAGTCCTATCCTGACTTTATCTAGTCCTATCCTGACTTTATCTAGTCCTATCCTGACTTTATCTAGTCCTATCCTGACTTTATCTAATCCTATCCTGACTTTATCTAGTCCTATCCTGACTTTATCTAGTCCTATCCTGACTTTATCTAGTCCTATCCTGACTTTATCTAGTCCTATCCTGACTTTATCTAGTCCTATCCTGACTTTATCTAGTCCTATACTGACTTTATCTAGTCCTATCCTGACTTTATCCAGTCCTATCCTGACTTGATCTAGTCCTATCCTGACTTTATCTAGTCCTATCCTGACTTTATCTAGTCCTATCCTGACTTGATCTAGTCCTATCCTGACTTTATCTAGTCCTATCCTGACTTTATCTAGTCCTATCCTGACTTTATCCAGTCCTATCCTGACTTTATCTAGTCCTATCCTGACTTTATCCAGTCCTATCCTGACTTTATCTAGTCCTATCCTGACTTTATCTAGTCCTATCCTGACTTTATATAGTCCTATCCTGACTTTATCTAGTCCTATCCTGACTTTATCTAATCCTATCCTGACTTTATCTAGTCCTATCCTGACTTTATCTAATCCTATCCTGACTTTATCTAGTCCTATCCTGACTTTATCTAGTCCTATCCTGACTTTATCTAGTCCTATCCTGACTTGATCTAGTCCTATCCTGACTTTATCTAGTCCTATCCTGACTTTATCCAGTCCTATCCTGACTTTATCTAGTCCTATCCTGACTTTATCCAGTCCTATCCTGACTTTATCTAGTCCTATCCTGACTTTATCTAGTCCTATCCTGACTTTATCTAGTCCTATCCTGACTTTATCTTGTCCTATCCTGACTTTATCTAGTCCTATCCTGACTTTATCTAGTCCTATCCTGACTTTATCCAGTCCTATCCTGACTTTATCCAGTCCTATCCTGACTTTATCTAGTCCTATCCTGACTTTATCTAGTCCTATCCTGACTTTATCTAGTCCTATCCTGACTTTATCTAGTCCTATCCTGACTTTATCTAGTCCTATCCTGACTTCATCTAGTCCTATCCTGACTTTATCTAGTCCTATCCTGACTTTATCTAATCCTATCCTGACTTTATCTAGTCCTATCCTGACTTTATCTAGTCCTATCCTGACTTGATCCAGTCCTATCCTGACTTTATCTAGTCCTATCCTGACTTTATCTAGCCCTATCCTGACTTTATCCAGTCCTATCCTGACTTTATCTAGTCCTATCCTGACTTTATCTAGTCCTATCCTGACTTTATCTAATCCTATCCTGACTTTATCTAGTCCTATCCTGACTTTATCTAGTCCTATCCTGACTTTATCTAGTCCTATCCTGACTTTATCCAGTCCTATCCTGACTTTATCCAGTCCTATCCTGACTTGATCTAGTCCTATCCTGACTTTATCTAGTCCTATCCTGACTTTATCTAGTCCTATCCTGACTTTATCTAGTCCTATCCTGACTTTATCCAGTCCTATCCTGACTTTATCTAGTCCTATCCTGACTTTATCTAGTCCTATCCTGACTTTATCTAGTCCTATCCTGACTTTATCTAGTCCTATCCTGACTTGATCTAGTCCTATCCTGACTTTATCTAGTCCTATCCTGACTTGATCTAGTCCTATCCTGACTTTATCTAGTCCTATCCTGACTTTATCCAGTCCTATCCTGACTTTATCTAGTCCTATCCTGACTTTATCTAGTCCTATCCTGACTTTATCTAGTCCTATCCTGACTTCATCTAGTCCTATCCTGACTTTATCTAGTCCTATCCTGACTTTATCTAGTCCTATCCTGACTTGATCTAGTCCTATCCTGACTTTATCCAGTCCTATTCTGACTTTATCTAGTCCTATCCTGACTTTATCTAGTCCTATCCTGACTTTATCTAGTCCTATCCTGACTTTATCTAGTACTATCCTGACTTTATCCAGTCCTATCCTGACTTTATCTAGTCCTATCCTGACTTTATCTAGTCCTATCCTGACTTTATCTAGTCCTATCCTGACTTTATCTAGTCCTATCCTGACTTTATCTAGTCCTATCCTGACTTTATCTAGTCCTATCCTGACTTTATCTAGTCCTATCCTGACTTTATCCAGTCCTATCCTGACTTTATCTAGTCCTATCCTGACTTTATCTAGTCCTATCCTGACTTTATCTAGTCCTATCCTGACTTTATCTAGTCCTATCCTGACTTTATCTAGTCCTATCCTGACTTTATCCAGTCCTATCCTGACTTTATCTAGTCCTATCCTGACTTTATCTAGTCCTATCCTGACTTTATCTAGTCCTATCCTGACTTTATCTAGTCCTATCCTGACTTTATCTAGTCCTATCCTGACTTTATCTAGTCCTATCCTGACTTTATCCAGTCCTATCCTGACTTTATCTAGTCCTATCCTGACTTTGGTGCAGGTCATGTTCACATTACCTTCTCTGGTTAACACACACCACATCAAATAAAATCTATGTTTATTTGTCACAGGATACAGCAGGTGTAAACGGTACACAGAAATGGTTACCTACATAGTAGCAATATCATCCAGCCACATCCAGCCAAGTGGATGGGTCACTATTGTCTAGACATGTACACATGTTCATGAAATACTATAGATGGCCGTAATCACCCCCAGACACACCTGGCTAATTTGATGGGTCATGTAATCATCTGGCAAAGTGGAGACTTTTGTTTAGACTAGCTAGCAAGCTAAACAATGAACTGGCATAATCCCCAACTCATACCACTACCAATACAAACATTGGCATAGCTGCAGTTTGAATCTGCAGGTAGCTAAAGCTAACCAACCAGGTTAGATGCTAACATCAGGCTAACATCAGGCCATAAGTAGCAATTCAATACTACACAGATCATACACATAAGCTAGCGAGCCAGCAAGGATTGACATGCAACATATGCCTAGTTTCCAGAAACAAGTCGCAACACCCGGGGACTACAAATTAAATCAAGAACTACAGATGGAAATTTGCATGTTGCACATTGTCCCTGACAACAACAAAAAAAACGAATAAAAAAAATAACCCCCGAAAAAAAGAGATTGTATTTGAAAAGAACAATAATTTCATACCTTTATGACATTGAGAAACATCTGATTTTTAAATTAGTAACAACAACAACAAAAAAGTCAAGGAGTCTGAATACTTTCTGAATGCTCTGTATACAGTATGATTCATAATGTATACAAGGCATTCAGAAAGTATTCAGACTCCTTTACTTTTTTTTTTTGTTGTTACGTTTCAGCCTCATTATTCTAAAATAGATGAAATAGTTTTTTCCCCCTAATCAATAAATACAAAATATCAATACCCCATAAATACAAAGCAAAAAACGTTTTTTTTTATTTTTTTTTATTTTTTTTACATTTTGCAAAATTTATAAAATGAAATAGAACCTGAAATATGACATTTACACAAGTATTCTGAACCTTTACTCAGTACTTTGTTGGACACACCTACCCATTAAAGAGTTTTTCTTTATTTTTATTATTTTCTATATAATAATAATTATTATTTGTAGAATAATTGTGAAGACTTCTGAAGCTAAGCAGGGTTGGTCCTGGTCAGTTCCTGGACGGGAGACCAGATGCTGCTGGAAGTGGTGTTGGAGAGCCAGTAGGAGACACTCTTTTCTCTGGTCTAAAAAAATGTCCCAATGCCCCATGGCAGTGATTGGGGACACTGCCCTGTGTAGGGTGCCGTCTTTCGGATGGGACGTTAAACGGGTGTCTTGACTCTCTGATGTCATTAAAGATCCCATGGCACTTATTGTAAGAGTAGGGGTGTTAACCACAGTGTCCTGGCTAAATTCCCAATCTGGCCCTCAAACCATCACGGTCACCTAATAATTCCCAGTTTACAATTGGCAATATTATTACAATATTATTCTCACATAGGTGTTCCTCTTGTCCAGGTGGGAAAGGGCAGTGTGGAGTGCAATAGAGATTCCATCATCTGTGGATCTGTTGGGGAGGTATGCAAATTGGATTTGGTCTATGGTGGTGTTGATGTGAGCAATAACCAGCCTTTCAAAGCATTTCATGGCTATAGATGTGAGTGCTAAGGGTCGGTAGTCATTTAGACAAGTTACCTTAGTGTTCTTTGGCATAGGGACTATGGTGATCTGCTTGAAAAATATTGGTATTACAGACTCAGACAGGGAGAGGTTGAAAATGTCAGTGAAGACACTTGCAAGTTGATCAGCGCATACTCAGTACACATCCTGGTAATCCATCTGGCCCTGTGGCCTTGTGAATGTTGACCTGTTTGAAGGTCTTACTGACATCGGCTGCGGAGAGCGTGATCACACAGCCGTCCTGAACAGCTGATGCTCTCGTGCATGTTTCGGTGTTACTTGCCTCGAAGCGAGCGTAGAAGTAGTTTAGCTCATCTGGTAGGCTCGTGTCACTGGGCAGCTCTCAGCTGTGTTTCTCTTCGTTGCCTGTAATAGTTTGCAAGCCCTGCCACATCTGGCCAGTGTAGTACAATTTGATCTTAGTCCTGTATCAACGCTTTGCCTTTTTGATGGTTCGTCGCAGGGATTTCTAATAAGCTTCCCGGTTAGAGCCCCGCTCCTTGAAAGCCCCAGCTATACCCTTTAGCTCAGTGTGAATGTTGCCTGTAATCCATGGCTTCTGGTTGGGGTATGTACGTCCACTCACTGTGGTGGGGACGTCATCGGTGCACTTATTGATGAAGCCAACGACTGATGTGGTGTACTCCTCAATGCCATCAGAGGTATCCTGGAACATATTCCAGTCTGTAAAACAGTCCTGTAGTTTATCAATCTGCTTAATCTTTTCACTTCTTTATAGACCGAGTCACTGGTGCATCCTGCTTTCATTTTTGCTTGTAAGCAGCAATCAGGAGGATAGAAATATAGTCAGATTTGCAAAATGGAGGGCGAGGGAGAGCTTTGTACGTGTCTCTGTGTGTGGAGTAAAGGTGGTCTAGAATTGTTTTCCCTCTGGTTGCACGTGTAACATGCTGGTAGAAATGAGGTAAAACTGATTAAGTTTCTCTGCATTAAAGTCCCAGGCCACTAGGAGCGTTTTCCTGTTTGCTTATGGCCATTTACATCTCATTGAACACATTTTTAGTGCCATCAGGTCTGTGGTGGTATGTAGACAGCTGCAAAAAATACAGATGAAAACTCTCTAGGTAGACAGCGTGGTCTACAGTTCACCATGAGATACTATACCTCGGGCGAGCAAAACCTTGAGACTTCCTTAGATATCGTGCACCAGATGTTGTTCACATTTATGCATAGGCCCCCACCCCGTGTCTTACCAGAGGCTGCTGTTCTGTCCTGTTGATGGAGTGTTTAACCCGTCAGCTGTATGTTATTAATGTCGTCTTTCAGCACGACTCCGTGAAACATAAGATATTACAGTTTTTAATGTCCCGTTGGTAGGATATACATGCTTTCAGCTTATCCCGTTTATTTTCCAGTGATTGAACATTAGCTAGCAGGATGGAAATAGGATGGAAGGAGGAGGGCAGATTAGCCACTCGTCGCCTGATCCTTCCACACTACATTCTTTCCGTCTATAGCATTTCTTAAAAACCTGTTTGGGATAGGGGACAGTATTTTTCTTTCTCCAGTTTTGAAAAAACTACAAACCCCTGATTTCCCCACTTCCTGGTTGTATTTTTCTCAAGTTTTCGCCTGCAATATGAGTTCTGTTATACTCACAGACGTCATTCAAACAGTTTTAGAAACTTCAGAGTGTTTTCTATCCAATGCTAATATATATATAATAATATGCATATATGCATATATTAGCATCTGGGACAGAGTAGGAGGCAGTTCACTCTGGGCACGCTATTCATCCAAACGTGAAAATGCTGCCCCCTATCCCAAAAAAGTTAAGGACAACAAAGTCAAAGTATTGGAGTGGCCATCACAAAGCCCTGACCTCAATCATATAGAACATTTGTTGGCAGAACTGAAAAAAAGTTTGTGTGAGCAAGGAGGCCTACAAACCTGACTCAGTTACACTAGCTCTGTCAGGAGGAATGGGCCAAAATTCACCCAACGTATTGTGGAAAAATTGTGGAAGGCTACCCGAAACATTTGACCCAAGTTAAACAATTAAATTGAGTGCATGTAAACTTCTGACCCACTGGGAATGTGATGAAAGAAATAAAAGCTGAAATAAATAATTATATTATTATTCAATTATTCTGACATTTCACATTCTTAAAATAGAGTGGTGATCCTAACTGAGCTAAGACAGGGAATACGTGTCAGGAATTGTGAAAAACTGTCACGCCCTGACCTTAATGATCTCTATTTTGGTTTGGTCAGGGTGTGATTTGGGTGGGAATTCTATGTTCTTTGTTTCTGGCCGAGTGTGGTTCCCAGTCAGAGGCAGCTGTCTAAAGTTGTCTCTGATTGGGGACCATACTTAGGCAGCCCTTTTCCCTCCTTCTGTGTGGGATCTTGTTCTTTGTTTGTGTGCAGGTAGTTTTCACAACGAAGCTGCTCGGGCATGGTATTATTTTTTGTTTTGTTAAAGTTTCACTTCGTTAATAAATTATGTGGAACTCAAGGAATGCTGCGGTCTTATCGTTACAAGTTTAAATGTATTTTTTATTTTACCTTTATTTAACTAGGCAAGTCAGTTAAGAACAAATTCTTATTTTCAATGACGGCCTAGGAACTCCCTGTTCAGGAGCAGAACGACCGAATTGTACCTTGTCAGCTCGGGGGTTTGAACTTGCAACCTTCCAGTTACAAGTCCAACTCTCTAACCACTAGTCTACCCTACCGCCATATTTGGCTAAGGTGTCTGTAAACTTCCTACATCCTCACCATTACATCAGTACTGCAACTACGATCGTCATTATTACTACTACTACCACCACCATCATTAAACTGCTATCATTTCCATCAACCCGACTACAAATAATCACAATAATAATAATAATAATAGTAATAACAATAATGCTAATCATAAGTAAGTTACAGTTGACTATGCAGATGTTATTATTCAGTGTCCCTCAGGCGATGGCAGACACATGTATGTACATATTTGGCTACAAGACGATGCTCCTTCACAAGAGGAGCCGTTGCTCTTTCACAAGAGGAGCCGTTGCTCCATCACAAGAGGAGCCGTTGCTCTTTCACAAGAGGAGCCGTTGCTCCTTCACAAGAGGAGCTGTTGCTCCTTCACAAGAGGAGCCTTTGCTCCATCACAAGAGGAGCTGTTGCTCCTTCACAAGAGGGGCCGTTGCTCCTTCACAAGAGGAGCCGGTGCTCCTTCACAAGAGGAGCCGTTGCTCCATCACAAGAGGAGCCGTTGCACCTTCACAAGAGGAGCCGTTGCTCCTTCACAAGAGGAGCCGGTGCTCATTCACCTCATGAGTATTTTTTTTGTTTTTTTTCTCTGGGTTTAATAAGATTTTTGTGAATAATGATTCTCTTGAGGAGGAAGGATAATTATATATATATATATATATATATATATATATATATATATATATATATATATATATATATATATATATATATATATATATATATATATATACAGTTCCTTGCGAAAGTATTCGGCCCCCTTGAACTTTGCGACCTTTTGACACATTTCAGGCTTCAAACATAAAGATATAAAACTGTATATAACTGTACAAAAGGTTGCGCTACAAAGTATTAACTTAAGGGGGCTGAATAATTTTGCACGCCCAATTTTTCAGTTTTTGATTTGTTAAAAAAGTTTGACATATCCAATAAATGTCGTTCCACTTCATGATTGTGTCCCACTTGTTGTTGATTCTTCACAAAAAAATACAGTTTTATATCTTTA
>NC_143030.1:8607092-8609592 GCF_057628025.1 Oncorhynchus mykiss
AGGAATATTATATATAAATATATATATATATATCTATCGTGAGGAATATTATATATAAATATATATATATATATCTATCGTGAGGAATATTATATATAAATATATATATATATATCTATCGTGAGGAATATTATATATATATATATATCTATCGTGAGGAATATTATATATATATATATCTATCGTGAGGAATATTATATATAAATATATATATATATATCTATCGTGAGGAATATTATATATATATATATCTATCGTGAGGAATATTATATATATATATATCTATCGTGAGGAATATTATATATAAATATATCTATCGTGAGGAATATTATATACATATATATATCTATCGTGAGGAATATTATATATATATATATCTATCGTGAGGAATATTATATATAAATATATATATCGTGAGGAATATTATATATATATATATCTATCGTGAGGAATATTATATATATATATATCTATCGTGAGGAATATTATATATAAATATATATCTATCGTGAGGAATATTATATATATATATATCTATCGTGAGGAATATTATATACATATATATATCTATCGTGAGGAATATTATATATAAATATATCTATCGTGAGGAATATTATATATAAATATATATATATATATCTATCGTGAGGAATATTATATATATATATATATCTATCGTGAGGAATATTATATATATATATATCTATCGTGAGGAATATTATATATATATATATATATATCGTGAGGAATATTATATATATATATATCTATCGTGAGGAATATTATATATATATATATCTATCGTGAGGAATATTATATATAAATATATCTATCGTGAGGAATATTATATACATATATATATCTATCGTGAGGAATATTATATATAAATATATCTATCGTGAGGAATATTATATATATATATATATATCGTGAGGAATATTATATATAAATATATATATATATCTATCGTGAGGAATATTTATCACAGTAAAGGAGAAAGTGCATCTCTGTCTCTACCTCTCCTCTGGTACAGTGACCACATACACGCTCCTCTTTGGGTAGACATATCTTTTTATGTCTGTCGGTTTCTATTGCCAATCGGTGGTCACTCAGCCTGTACTTGGTAAGGATCTGTCTCTGCTGACATAGTAGAGATAATCAGACAGCAAGCAGCAAGCAGATAGCAATTTAGTCGGCTTTGGGATTTTGTTTAGTTTTTCCAATGTTGTAAATATAAGTCCTTTGATTGGTTCATGATTATTTTGTTTATTGAAATTCTTTCTTTAGAAACAGTGCTGGTGTCAGCTTGGTTGGTCAGGTCCAACACCAGCTGACTGAGAGGGGTCGTTTCTGGGCTCAGCTCTTGGGCTTGAAGTGCTTTAAATTGCAGACTTGAATATAGGTGTAGTCTCTCTCTCTCTGTCTCTGTCTATCTCTGTTCTCTCTCTGTCTCTCTCTCGCTCTCTCTGTGTGTCTGTCTCTCACAAACACGCACACCAGACACACCCAAGACACACACACACACACACACACACACACCCCAGACACACACACACAAACACACAGAAGAGACGTGGACAGTGATCATAGCCCCTGGCTGACCTGCAGAGTTTCCTTCTTAACAGACGAGACATGTTGAAGTTTACATGAGACCTGGGACTCTCTGACTCTTCACTATGACCTACTGTCTCTATATGTCATTAATACACACACACACACACGCACATACTGCACAAACACACTAACGTCAGACTAGACATCGGATAAACAGTTGAATGAAATCGTGACCTAATTAAACAATGACAATTGGTTTTCCCTCCTCTTCCTCCTCCTCCCTCCTCTTCCCAACAACACACTCCACGTCAGTCTCCTATCAGCCATCACCCAAACAACATCAGCAACAATAACAACAACAACTACTACAGCAGCAACAACAACAACAACAACAACTAAATCAGCAGCAACAACAACTACAGCAGCAACAACAACAACAACTACAGCAGCAACAACAACAACTACAGCAGCAACAACAACAACTACAACAACTAAAGCAGCAGCAACAACAACAACTACAGCAGCAACTACAACAACTACAGCAGCAACAACAACAACAACTACAGCAGCAACAACAACAACAACTACAGCAGCAACTACAACAACTACAGCAGCAACAACAACAACAACTACAGCAGCAACAACAACAACTACAGCAGCAACAACAACAACTACAACAACTAAAGCAGCAGCAACAACAACAACAACAACTACAGCAACAAAAACAACAACAACAACTACAGCAGCAACAACAACAACTACAGCAGCAACAACAACAACAACTACAGCAGCAGCAACAACAACTACAACAACAACAACTGCAGCAGCAACAACAACAACAACTACAACAACTACAGCAGCAACAACAACAACAACTACAGCAGCAACTACAACAACTACAGCAGCAACAACAACAACAACTACAGCAGCAGCAACAACAACTACA
>NC_143030.1:8612092-8622092 GCF_057628025.1 Oncorhynchus mykiss
CAGCAGTACCTGTCACACACACGCTAATATACTGTTGTAGGATGTAGCAGTCCGCTTTGTGCCTCGTAAAAGATATTATTATTATAATTTCATTACTAACAATGCTGTGGCCTGCTGCAGGTGCCACAACAGCTTACAGCATTTCATTGGGTCATGAAACAAAGTTGAGCAAACAGTCTCTGGGATATTCCTGTCTGATTGAGCAAACAGTCTCTGGGATATTCCCTGCTTGATGGAGCAAATAGTCTCTGGGATATTCCTGCCTGATGGAGGAAACAGTCTCTGGGATATTCCTGCTTGATGGAGGAAACAGTCTCTGGGATATTCCTGCTTGATGGAGCAAACAGTCTCTGGGATATTCCTGCTTGATGGAGGAAATAGTCTCTGGGATATTCCTGCTTGATAGAGGAAACAATCTCTGGGATATTCCTGCTTGATAGAGGAAACAATCTCTGCGATATTCCTGCTTGATGGAGCAAACAGTCTCTGGGATATTCCTGCTTGATGGAGAAAACAGTCTCTGGGATATTCCTGCTTGATGGAGCAAACAGTCTCTGGGATATTCCTGCTTGATGGAGGAAACAGTCTCTGGGATATTCCTGCTTGATGGAGCAAACAGTCTCTGGGATATTCCGGCTTGATGGAGCAAACAGTCTCTGGGATATTCCTGCTTGATGGAGCAAACAGTCTCTGGATATTCCTGCTTGATGGAGGAAACAGTCTCTGGGATATTCCTGCTTGATGGAGCAAACAGTCTCTGGGATATTCCTGCTTGATGGAGCAAACAGTCTCTGGGATATTCCTGCCTGATGGAGCAAACAGTCTCTGGGATATTCCTGCCTGATGGAGCAAACAGTCTCTGGGAACTTCCTGACCCATTTCTCTAGCCTATATCTCACCAACCTTCCTTCTCTTCCCATCTTTCCCCATTCTCCCTGTTTATTCTTCCCTCTCCACCCCGGCCTCTTCCCTCAGTTTCAACCTTATCCTGACATTCCCGGTTCCACAGCAGCTGTTTCCTCCTCTTCATGGTCCTCTTCGATCAAGGCCACGCTTCCCGATTCCGACCACAGTCTTTACTTTTTCCCAATCAGCGACGTTCCCCAAACAACCCACGCGTCCAAACAGTGGTATTCCCAAAAATAGCCTCGGAAAAATAACCAAAGGCTCTCTGTATCCCAAATGGCAAAATATTCCATTTATTATATCTCTGTAAAATGTAGTGCACTATACAGGGAGTAGATTGCCATTTGGGAGCACCCTCTGAATCCCAATGATCCTTGGATAGTCCGTCGTTAACGACCCTCGGAGATCCCTCCATCAACACAGCATTCCTGACCAGAAATAACGGGGAACACACAGTGTGTCATTCCCGACGCAGTCCGGAGGTCGGGAGAAAGTTTTTGGTTGTGGGTGTCGGTTGGAAAGGTCGGTCAGTTAAGTTGGGTTGGTCGGTCGATGAGTCACAGTGTAAATTAGAGGCTTGGAATGGCACAGACACGAACGCAAACACACGGCTGCTCTGAAAATGTAGTTTACAAAGGTGGCAATTCCTTGACACTTGAAGAAGTTAAGCCATATATGGATGAGGATCAATCTAAATGTTATTTACAGATGAAATATGCAATGTGTAAGCATAGTGACAATTGAAAGGGAACAGTTCGGACATAACGAAAAAAAAGTTGTAGACCGGAGGTCTCAGAGCGAAGGTCTCAGAGCGAAGGTCTCAGAGCGAAGGTCTCAGAGCGAAGGTCTCAGGGCGAAGGTCTCAGAGCGAAGGTCTCAGAGCGAAGGTCTCAGAGCGAAGGTCTCAGAGCGGAGGTCTCAGAGCGAAGGTCTCAGAGCGAAGGTCTCAGAGCGGAGGTCTCAGAGCGAAGGTCTCAGAGCGAAGGTCTCAGAGCGAAGGTCTCAGAGCGAAGGTCTAAGAGCGAAGGTCTCAGAGCGAAGGTCTCAGAGCGAAGGTCTCAGAGCGAAGGTCTCAGAGCGAAGGTCTCAGAGCAAGTGACGTCACCGATTGACTCGCTATTTAGCGCGCACCGCTAACTAAGCTAGCCGTTTCACATCCGTTACATAGGTATATGTAGGTGTAGGTAGGTGTATGTAGGTGTATGTAGGTATATGTAGGTGTAGGTGTATGTAGGTATATGTAGGTGTAGGTGTATGTAGGTGTATGTAGGTGTAGGTGTATGTAGGTATATGTAGGTGTAGGTGTATGCAGGTGTATGTAGGTGTAGGTGTATGTAGGTATATATAGGTATATGTAGGTGTATGTAGGTGTAGGTGTATGTAGGTGTAGGTGTATGTAGGTATATGTAGGTGTAGGTGTATGCAGGTGTATGTAGGTGTAGGTGTATGTAGGTATATATAGGTATATGTAGGTGTATGTAGGTGTAGGTGTATGTAGGTGTAGGTGTATGTAGGTGTATGTAGGTGTATGTTGGTGTATGTGTATGTAGGTGTGTGTAGGTGTAGGTGTATGTAGGTGTATGTAGGTGTAGGTGTATGTAGGTGTATGTAGGTGTAGGTGTTTGTAGGTGTAGGTGTATGTAGGTGTATGTAGGTGTAGGTGTTTGTAGGTGTATGTGTATGTAGGTGTAGGTGTTTGTAGGTGTATGTAGGTGTAGGTGTATGTAGGTGTATGTAGGTGTAGGTGTATGTAGGTGTATGTAGGTGTAGGTGTATGTAGGTGTAGGTGTATGTAGGTGTATGTGTATGTAGGTGTAGGTGTATGTAGGTGTATGTGTATGTAGGTGTATGTAGGTGTAGGTGTATGTAGGTGTATGTAGGTGTAGGTGTATGTAGGTGTAGGTGTATGTAGGTGTATGTAGGTGTAGGTGTATGTAGGTGTAGGTGTATGTAGGTGTATGTAGGTGTAGGTGTATGTAGGTGTATATAGGTGTATGTGTATGTAGGTGTATGTAGGTGTAGGTGTATGTAGGTGTATGTAGGTGTAGGTGTATGTAGGTGTATGTAGGTGTAGGTGTATGTAGGTGTATGTAGGTGTAGGTGTATGTAGGTGTAGGTGTATGTAGGTGTATGTAGGTGTAGGTGTATGTAGGTGTAGGTGTATGTAGGTGTATGTAGGTGTAGGTGTATGTAGGTGTATGTAGGTGTAGGTGTATGTAGGTGTAGGTGTATGTAGGTGTATGTAGGTGTAGGTGTATGTAGGTGTAGGTGTATGTAGGTGTATGTATGTGTAGGTGTATGTAGGTGTATGTAGGTGTATGTGTATGTAGGTGTATGTAGGTGTAGGTGTATGTAGGTGTATGTAGGTGTAGGTGTATGTAGGTGTATGTAGGTGTAGGTGTATGTAGGTGTATGTAGGTGTAGGTGTATGTAGGTGTAGGTGTATGTAGGTGTATGTAGGTGTAGGTGTATGTAGGTGTAGGTGTATGTAGGTGTATGTAGGTGTAGGTGTATGTAGGTGTAGGTGTATGTAGGTGTATGTAGGTGTAGGTGTATGTAGGTGTATGTAGGTGTATGTGTATGTAGGTTTATGTAGGTGTAGGTGTATGTAGGTGTAGGTGTATGTAGGTGTATGTAGGTGTATGTGTATGTAGGTGTATGTGTATGTAGGTGTAGGTGTATGTAGGTGTATGTGTATGTAGGTGTATGTAGGTGTAGGTGTATGTAGGTGTATGTAGGTGTAGGTGTATGTAGGTGTAGGTGTATGTAGGTGTATGTAGGTGTAGGTGTATGTAGGTGTAGGTGTATGTAGGTGTATGTAGGTGTAGGTGTATGTAGGTGTAGGTGTATGTAGGTGTATGTATGTGTAGGTGTATGTAGGTGTATGTAGGTGTATGTGTATGTAGGTGTATGTAGGTGTAGGTGTATGTAGGTGTATGTAGGTGTAGGTGTATGTAGGTGTATGTAGGTGTAGGTGTATGTAGGTGTATGTAGGTGTAGGTGTATGTAGGTGTAGGTGTATGTAGGTGTATGTAGGTGTAGGTGTATGTAGGTGTAGGTGTATGTAGGTGTATGTAGGTGTAGGTGTATGTAGGTGTAGGTGTATGTAGGTGTATGTAGGTGTAGGTGTATGTAGGTGTATGTAGGTGTATGTGTATGTAGGTGTATGTAGGTGTAGGTGTATGTAGGTGTAGGTGTATGTAGGTGTATGTAGGTGTATGTGTATGTAGGTGTATGTAGGTGTAGGTGTATGTAGATGTAGGTGTATGTAGGTGTAGGTGTATGTAGGTGTAGGTGTATGTAGGTGTAGGTGTATGTAGGTGTAGGTGTATGTAGGTGTAGGTGTATGTAGGTGTATGTATGTGTATGTAGGTGTAGGTGTTTGTAGATGTAGGTGTATGTAGGTGTAGGTGTATGTAGGTGTAGGTGTATGTAGGTGTAGGTGTTTGTAGGTGTATGTAGGTGTATGTGTATGTAGGTGTATGTAGGTGTAGGTGTATGTAGGTGTAGGTGTATGTATGTGTATGTAGGTGTATGTAGGTGTAGGTGTATGTAGGTGTAGGTGTATGTATGTGTATGTAGGTGTAGGTGTTTGTAGGTGTATGTAGGTGTAGGTGTATGTAGGTGTAGGTGTTTGTAGGTGTATGTAGGTGTAGGTGTTTGTAGGTGTATGTAGGTGTAGGTGTATGTAGGTGTAGGTGTTTGTAGGTGTATGTAGGTGTAGGTGTATGTAGGTGTAGGTGTTTGTAGGTGTAGGTGTATGTAGGTGTATGTAGGTGTAGGTGTTTGTAGGTGTATGTAGGTGTAGGTGTATGTAGGTGTAGGTGTTTGTAGGTGTATGTATGTGTATGTAGGTGTATGTAGGTGTATGTAGGTGCAGGTGTATGCATATGTAGGTGTATGTAGGTGTGGGTGTATACAGGTGTGTGTATTTCTAGGTGTGGGTGTATACAGGTGTATTTAGGTGTGGGTGTATCTAGGTGTGGGTATTTCTATGTGTGGGTGTATGTAGGTGTATGTAGGTGTGGGTGTATGTAGGTGTAGGTGTTTGTATGTATATGTAGGTATATGTAAGTGTAGGTGTATGTAGGTGTATGTAGGTGTATGTAGTTATAGGTGTATGTGTATGTAGGTGTATGTAGGTGTAGGTGTATACAGGTGTGTGTATTTCTAGGTGTGGGTGTATGTAGGTGTGGGTGTATCTTGGTGTGGTTGTTGATAGGTGTGGTTGTTGATAGATGTATGTGTATAAATGTAAAGCAGTAAAATCCCGTTTTTCACTGCGCTGGGTCTTTAAGTGCTGGTTGAGTTACGTCGACTCTCCAAGACACACAAACATCCTGGTGTAAAATAACTATCTGCTTAAGGATATATATAATGACAGGATATCATTAAGGTTGTTGATTCTGCATAACTCACAAAGTGAGCCCTAACATTCCAGGCAGAGGTTAGTGTTAACGGTCTCTGACACACCCACCATAGTGACCATGTCAATAAGTGCAACTCTTAAGTCTCACATTCCAGCCAGGGGTTAGGGTTCGGTCTGCATCTGATCTGGTCATGTTGGCCAACCACTCACCAATCCTCTGTGTTTTTAAAGCTTGTTACTGAGATGTGATGTATGATGTGGTTTTAGCCTCTTCACTGAAAACACAAACTCATAAAAAAATAAAGGGAGACAGAAAGGGAGAGATAGAGACAGAGCGAGAAACAGAGGCAGAGACAGAGAGACACAGAGAGAGAGATAGAGAGAGAGAGAGAGAGAGCGAGAAACAGAGGCAGACACAGAGACACAGAGAGAGAGAGAGAGAGAGAGAGAGAGAGTTAGAGAGACAGACAGACAGACAGACAGACAGACAGACAGACAGAGACAGACAGACAGAGACCCACATATTTATTTTCCCTTTTGTACTTTAACTATCTGCACATCGTTACAACTATATAGACATAAATTGACATTTGAAATGTCTTTATTCTTTTGGATCTTCTGTGAGTGCAATCTTTACTGTTCATTTTAATTGTTTATTTCACTTTTGTTTATCCAATTAACATGCTTTGGCAATGTAGACATGTGTTCCCATGCCAACAAAGCGCCTTGAATTGAATTGAATTGAATTGAATTGAATTGAGAGAGAGAGAGAGAGAGAGAGAGAGAGAGAGAGAGAGAGAGAGAGAGAGAGAGAGAGAGAGAGAGAGAGAGAGAGAGAGAGAGAGAGAGAGAGAGAGAGAGAGAGAGAGAGAGAGAGAGAGAGAGAGAGAGAGATATAGAGAGAGAGACAGAGAGAGAGAGAGAGAGAGAGAGAGAGAGAGAGAGAGAGAGAGAGAGAGAGAGAGAGAGAGATACACTGCTCAAAATATAAAGGGAACACTTTATAACAACACAATGTAACTCCAAGTCAATCACACTTCTGTGAAATCAAACTGTCCACTAAGGAAGCAACACTGATTGACAATAAATGTCACATGCTGTTGTGCAAATGGAATAGACAACAGGTGGAAATTATAGGCAATTAGCAAGACACCCCCAATAAAGGAGTGGTTCTGCAGGTGGTGACCACAGACCACTTCTCAGTTCCTATGCTTCCTGGCTGATGTTTTGGTTACTTTTGAAAGCTGGCGGTGCTTTCACTCTAGTAGTAGCATGAGACGGAGTCTACAACCCACACAAGTGGCTCAGGTAGTGCAGCTCATCCAGGATGGTGCATCAATGCGAGCTGTGGCAAGAAGGTTTGCTGTGTCTGTCAGCGTAGTGTCCAGAGCATGGAGGCGCTACCAGGAGACAGGCCAGTACATCAGGAGACATGGAGGAGGCCGTAGGAGGGCAACAACCAAGCAGCAGGACCGCTACCTCCGCCTTTGTGCAAGGAGGAGCAGGAGGAGCACTGCCAGAGCCCTGCAAAATGACCTCCAGCAGGCCAGAAATGTGCATGTGTCTGCTCAAATGGTCAGAAACAGACTCCATGAGGGTGGTATGAGGGCCCGACGTCCACAGGTGGGGGTTGTGCTTACAGCCCAACACCGTGCAGGGCGTTTGGCATTTGCCAGAGAACACCAAGATTGGCAAAGTCGCCACTGGCGCCCTGTGCTCTTCACAGAGGAAAGCAGGTTCACACTGAGCACGTGACAGACGTGACAGAGTCTGGAGATGTCGTGGAGAACATTCTGCAGCCTGCAACATCCTCCAGCATGACCGGTTTAGCGGTGGGTCAGTCATGGTGTGGGGTGGCATTTCTTTGGGGGGCCGCACAGCCCTCCATGTGCTAACCAGAGGTAGCCTGACTGCCATTAGGTACCGAGATGAGATCCTCAGACCCCTTGTGAGACAATATGCTGGTGCGGTTGGCCCTGGGTTCCTCCCAATGCAAGACAATGCTAGACCTCATGTGCTGGAGTGTGTCAGCAGTTCCTGCAAGAGGAAGGCATTGATGCTATGGACTGGCCCGCCCGTTCCCCAGACCTGAATCCAATTGAGCACACCTGGGACATCATGTCTCGCTCCATCCATGCAACGTTGCACCACAGACTGTCCAGGAGTTGGCGGATGCTTTAGTCCAGGTCTGGGAGGAGATCCCTCAGGAGACCATCCGCCACCTCATCAGGAGCATGGGCAGGCGTTGTAGGGAGGTCATACAGGCACGTGGAGGCCACACACACTACTGAGCCTCATTTTGACTTGTTTTAAGGACATTACATCAAAGTTGGATCAGCCTGTAGTGTGATTTTCCACTTTAATTTTGAGTGTGACTCCAAATCCAGACCTCCACGGGTTGATAAATTTGATTTCCATTGATAATTTTTGTGTGATTTTGTTGTCAGCACATTCAACTATTTAAAGGAAAAAGTATTTAATAAGAGTATTTAATTCATTCAGATCTAGGATGTGTTATTTTAGTGTTCCCTTTATTTTTTTGAGCAGTGTATATATGGTCATACCGGTACCCTGTATATATATACACACACACACACACACACACACACACACACATATACCATTCAAAAGTTTGGGGTCACTTAAAAATGTTTTTGAAAGTAAAGCACAAAACAAAAATCCATTAATTAAAATAACATCAAATTGATCAGAAATACAGTGTAGACATTGATGTTGTAAATTACTATTGTAGCTGATTTTTTAAATGAAATATCTACATAGACGTACAGAGGCCCGTTATCAGCATCCATCACTCCTGTGTTCCAATGGCACGTTGTGTCAGCTAATCCAAGTTGATCATTTCAAAAAGCTAATTGATCATTAGAAAACCCTCTTGCAATTATGTTAGCACAGCTGAAAACTGTTGTGCTGATTATGAGCATCAGCATTTGTGGGTTCGATTACAGGCTCAAAATGGCCAGAAACAAAGCACTTTCTACTGAAACTTGTCAGTCTATTCTTGTTCTGATAAATGAAGGCTATTCCATGCAAGAGATCTCGTACAACGCTGTGTACTACTCCCTTCACAGAACAGCACAAACTGGCTCTAACCAGAATAGAAAGAGGAGTGGGAGGCCCCGGTGCACAACTTATCAAGAGGACAGGTACATTAGAGTGTCTAGTTTGAGAAACAGATGCCTCATAAGTCCTCAACTGTCAGCTTCATTAAATAGTACCCGCAAAAACGCCTGTCTCAACGTCAACAGTGAAGAGGCGACTCCGGGATGCTGGCCTTCTAGGCAGAGTGGCAAAGAAAAAGCCATAACTCAGACTGGCCAATAAAAAGAAAAGATTAAGATGAGCCGAAGAACACAGACACTGGACAGAGGAAGATTGGAAAAATGTGTTATGACAAGGCCTCCCAGGTGGCGCAATGGTCTAGCGCACTGCATCACAGCGCTAGCTGTGCCACCAGAGACCCTGGGTTCGCGCCCAGGCTCTGTCGCAGCCGGCCGCAACTGGGAGGTCCGTGGGGCGACGCACAAATGGACTAGCGTCGTCTGGGTTACAGAGGGTTTGGCCGGTAGGGATATCCTTGTCTCATCGCGCACCAGCGACTCCTGTGGCGGGCCGGGCGCAGTGCACGCCAGGTGCACGGTGTTTCCTCGGAGACATTGGTGCTTGCTTACGGGATGGATGCGCGCTGTGTTAAGAAGCAGTGCGGCTTGTGTTTCGCATGACTTTCTCCCGTACAGGATTTGTAGCGATGATACAAGACAGTAACTACTAATAATTGGATACTACAAAATTGGGGAGAAAAAGGGGGTATAAAGTGGGAGATTGGTACAGGGTAAAAGGGATATTGAAGAAGGAAGGCTATCACTCCATTTTGCATAAACACAACCTAGAAAAACGAACATAGACTGCCCACCCCAACTCACGCCCTAACACAAAGACATCACAAAGGAACTAAGGTCAGAACGGTCAGAACAGTCTTGGTTTCATCAGACCAGAGAATCTTGTTTCTCATGGTCTGAGAGTCTTTAGGTGCCTTTTGGCAAACTCCAAGTGGGCTGTCATGTCATGTGCCTTTTACTGAGGAGTGGCTTCCATCTATGTTATTATGGTCACCCTACCATAAAGGTCTGATTGGTGCAGAGATGGTTGTCCTTATGGAAGGTTCTCTCATCTCCACAGAGGAACTCTGGAGCTCTGTCAGAGTGGCCATCAGGTTCTTGGTCACCTTCCTGAACAAGGCCCTTCTCCCCGGATTGCTCAGTTTGGCCAGGCGGCCAGCTCTAGGAAGAGTCTTGGTGGTTCCAAACTTCTTCCATTTAAGAATGATGGAGGCCACTGTGTCACTGGGGTCCTTCAATGCTGCAGAAATGTTTTGGTACCCTTCCCCAGATCTGTGTCTCGACACAATCCTGTCTCTGAGCTCTCCGGACAATTCCTTCGTCCTCATGGCTTGGTTTCTGCTCTGACATGCACTGTCTACTGTGGGACCTTATATAGACAGGTGTGTGTCTTTCTAAATCATGTCCAATCAATTGTCCAATCAATTGAATTTACCACAGGTGGACCAATCAAGTTGTAGAAAGGACGAGATCAATGGAAACAGGATGCACCTGAGCTCAATTTTGAGTTTCATAGCAAAGGGTCTGAATGTAAATAAGAGAAAAAAAAATCTTTACACCTGTTTCGCTCTGTTATTATGGTGATAAT
>NC_143030.1:8627092-8629592 GCF_057628025.1 Oncorhynchus mykiss
TGTGGTAGATGTAGTTCTCTACGGACACAGTAGCTACAGTCTAGAGTCTGTGTCTAACCCCTCAAACTGATCCATGTATCTAAGGGTCACAGTGTTATCAATGAGATACATTGATTCACTGCACCGTTCCCTCTTTCCACCATTCCCTCTTCCCTCCCGTTCCCTCTTCCCTCCCGTTCTCTCTTTGTCCCGGTTCCCTCTTCTCCCATTCCCTCTTCCTCCCGTTCTCTCTTTCTCCCGTTCCCTCTTCCCTCCCGTTCCCTCTTTCCACCATTCCCTCTTCCCTCCCGTTCCCTCTTCCCTCCCGTTCTCTCTTTGTCCCGTTCCCTCTTTCTCCCGTTCCCTCTTTCTCCCATTCTCTCTTCCTCCCGTTCCCTCTTTCTCCCGTTCCCTCTTCCTCCCGTTCCATCTTTCTCCCGTTCCATCTTTCTCCCGTTCTCTCTTTCTCCCGTTCTCTCTTCCTCCCGTTCCCTCTTTCTCCCGTTCCCTCTTCCTCCCGTTCTCTCTTTCTCCCTTTCTCTCTTTCTACGGTTCCCTCTTTCTCCCGTTCTCTCTTCCTCCCGTTCCCTCTTTCTCCCGTTCTCTCTTTTCCCGTTCCCTCTTTTTCCCGTTCCCTCTTCCTCCCGTTCCCTCCTTCCTCCCTTTCCTCTTTCTCCCGTTCCCTCTTTCTCCCGTTCTCTTTTCCTCCCGTTCCCTATTTCTATGTTCACTCTTCCTCCCGTTCCCTCTTTCTCGGTTCCCTCTTCCTCCTGTTCCCTCTTTCTCCCATTCCCTCTTCCTCCCGTTCTCTCTTTCTCCCGTTCCCTCTTCCCTCCCGTTCCCTCTTTCCACCGTTCCCTCTTCCCTCCCGTTCCCTCTTCCCTCCCGTTCTCTCTTTGTCCCGTTCCCTCTTTCTCCCGTTCCCTCTTTCTCCCATTCTCTCTTCCTCCCGTTCCCCTCTTCCTCCCGTTCCCTCTTTCTCCGTTCCCTCTTCCTCCCGTTCTCTCTTTCTCCCTTTCCCTCTTTCTCCCGTTCCATCTTTCTCCCGTTCCATCTTTCTCCCGTTCTCTCTTTCTCCCGTTCTCTCTTCCTCCCGTTCCCTCTTTCTCCCGTTCCCTCTTCCTCCCGTTCTCTCTTTCTCCCTTTCTCTCTTTCTACGGTTCCCTCTTTCTCCCGTTCTCTCTTCCTCCCGTTCCCTCTTTCTCCCGTTCTCTCTTTTTCCCGTTCCCTCTTTTTCCCGTTCCCTCTTCCTCCCGTTCCCTCTTCCTCCCTTTCCCTCTTTCTCCCGTTCTCTTTTCCTCCCGTTCCCTATTTCTATGGTTCACTCTTCCTCCCGTTCCCTCTTTCTCTGTTCCCTCTTCCTCCTGTTCCCTCTTTCTCCCGTTCCCTCTGTTTCCCGTTCTCTCTTCCCCCCCGTTCTCTCTTTCTACGGTTCCCTCTTTCTCCCATTCCCTCATAGTTTTGTATTTTCTGACTCCATGACTTCTGGTAGCAGTCAACCAACCAGACTAACAGTAATGGAGAGGATGACTCACATGAGACCAATTGATTGGCCCTAAGAGGACACTAGTGAGATCAGCACCCTGGACAGCTCAAAACACGTTTTTATTTCTCTCTGTCGTAGTATTTATTTCCTTCTTTTTTATTCTGTCCCTCACTTTTGTCTCCCTGTATTTCCTTTCCTCTGCTTCTGAAATGGATCTGATCTGAGATCCAGATGGATACAGAAACAGGGGTAAGAGACGGGAAGGAGAGAAGGAAAGACAGAGAGAGCCAGAGAAAGAATGAATGAGGAGCAGGACTGGGGGAAGGGAGGAGAGGAGATGACGAGGGGAGAGGAGAGGAGAGGAGATGGCAAGGAAAAGAACAACTGAAGAGAAGAAAGGAGGGAGATAGTGGAGAAAAGGAAGAAATTATGAGGAGAGGAGAGGAGAGGAGAGGAGAAGAGGAGGAGGAGAAGAGGAGGAGAGGAGAGGGGAGGAGAGAGAGTGGAGTAGGGGAGGAGAGTAGGAGAGGAGGGGATGAGATGGGCTCATGGAGGGATCAGAGAAAGTGAGGCATGACACTGATCCCTGTAATCCTGCCCTTCTGAAAAAACACACACACCTCCTGACCCCCCTTTAACTCTCTGACTGACTCTCTGTGCCCGCCCAGACACACACACACACACACACACACACACACACACAGGCCCCCCACAGTTATCATATGTCCATACTCAGCCTACAGAATATCCACAAGAGATTAAACAGAATCCCTAATCAAACGTCTGTGAGCTAGTGCATATGTGGGGTTAAGGAGGGGTTGACTGAGGCTGGGAGCTAGTGGGAGCGAGAGAGAGTGAAAGAGAGCGAGAGAGAGAGAGGGAGAGACAGCAACCTGGGTGGAGAGATAGAGAGAGAGAGTTGGAGAGAGAAAATATATAAATGTGTGTGCAGGGTTAAGGAGGGTGAGAGGGGGTAAGGCTGGGGGGAGAGACATCTTGTAGAGATGGATTAGCAAGTAATCTCGTCCCACAGTG
>NC_143030.1:8632092-8637092 GCF_057628025.1 Oncorhynchus mykiss
ATACTGCTGTTAGAGACAGACCCAGCTAGGTGATGATACTGCTGTTTAGAGACAGACCCAGCTAGGTGTTGATACTGCTGTTTAGAGACAGACCCAGCTAGGTGATGATACTGCTGTTAGAGACAGACCCAGCTAGGTGATGATACTGTTGTTAGAGACAGACCCAGCTAGGTGATGATACTGCTGTTAGAGACAGACCCAGCTAGGTGATGATACTGCTGTTAGAGACAGACCCAGCTAGGTGATGATACTGCTGTTAGAGACAGACCCAGCTAGGTGATGATACTGGTGTTAGAGACAGACCCAGCTAGGTGATGATACTGCTGTTAGAGACAGACCCAGCTAGGTGATGATACTGCTGTTAGAGACAGACCCAGCTAGGTGATGATACTGCTGTTAGAGACAGACCCAGCTAGGTGATGATACTGCTGTTAGAGACAGACCCAGCTAGGTGATGATACTGCTGTTAGAGACAGACCCAGCTAGGTGATGATACTGCTGTTAGAGACAGACCCAGCTAGGTGATGATACTGCTGTTAGAGACAGACCCAGCTAGGTGATGATACTGCTGTTTAGAGACAGACCCAGCTAGGTGATGATACTGCTGTTAGAGACAGACCCAGCTAGGTGATGATACTGCTGTTAGAGACAGACCCAGCTATGTGATGATACTGCTGTTAGAGACAGACCCAGCTAGGTGATGATACTGCTCTTTAGAGACAGACCCAGCTAGGTGATGATACTGCTGTTAGAGACAGACCCAGCTAGGTGATGATACTGCTCTTTAGAGACAGACGCAGCTAGGTGATGATACTGCTGTTTAGAGACAGACCCAGCTAGGTGATGATA
The DNA here is from genome assembly GCF_057628025.1 of Oncorhynchus mykiss. Classification (NCBI taxonomy): domain Eukaryota; kingdom Metazoa; phylum Chordata; class Actinopteri; order Salmoniformes; family Salmonidae; genus Oncorhynchus; species Oncorhynchus mykiss. The sequence goes on from NC_143030.1 coordinate 8,632,942, forward strand.
CTGTTGTTAGAGACAGACCCAGCTAGGTGATGATACTGCTGTTAGAGACAGACCCAGCTAGGTGATGATACTGCTGTTTAGAGACAGACCCAGCTAGGTGATGATACTGGTGTTTAGAGACAGACCCAGCTAGGTGATGATACTGCTGTTTAGAGACAGACCCAGCTAGGTGATGATACTGCTGTTTAGAGACAGACCCAGCTAGGTGATGATACTGCTGTTAGAGACAGACCCAGCTAGGTGATGATACTGCTGTTAGAGACAGACCCAGCTAGGTGATGATACTGCTGTTAGAGACAGACCCAGCTAGGTGATGATACTGCTGTTAGAGACAGACCCAGCTAGGTGATGATACTGCTGTTTAGAGACAGACCCAGCTAGGTGATGATACTGCTGTTAGAGACAGACCCAGCTAGGTGATGATACTGCTGTTAGAGACAGACCCAGCTATGTGATGATACTGCTGTTAGAGACAGACCCAGCTAGGTGATGATACTGCTCTTTAGAGACAGACCCAGCTAGGTGATGATACTGCTGTTAGAGACAGACCCAGCTAGGTGATGATACTGCTCTTTAGAGACAGACGCAGCTAGGTGATGATACTGCTGTTTAGAGACAGACCCAGCTAGTTGATGATACTGTTGTTAGAGACAGACCCAGCTAGGTGATGATACTGCTGTTAGAGACAGACCCAGCTAGGTGATGATACTGCTGTTTAGAGACAGACCCAGCTAGGTGATGATACTGGTGTTTAGAGACAGACCCAGCTAGGTGATGATACTGCTGTTTAGAGACAGACCCAGCTAGGTGATGATACTGCTGTTTAGAGACAGACCCAGCTAGGTGATGATACTGCTGTTAGAGACAGACCCAGCTAGGTGATGATACTGCTGTTAGAGACAGACCCAGCTAGGTGATGATACTGCTGTTAGAGACAGACCCAGCTAGGTGATGATACTGCTGTTAGAGACAGACCCAGCTAGGTGATGATACTGCTCTTTAGAGACAGACCCAGCTAGGTGATGATACTGCTGTTAGAGACAGACCCAGCTAGGTGATGATACTGCTGTTTAGAGACAGACCCAGCTAGGTGATGATACTGCTGTTTAGAGACAGACCCAGCTAGGTGATGATACTGCTGTTTAGAGACAGACCCAGCTAGGTGATGATACTGCTCTTTAGAGACAGACCCAGCTAGGTGATGATACTGCTGTTAGAGACAGACCCAGCTAGGTGATGATACTGCTCTTTAGAGACAGACCCAGCTAGGTGATGATACTGCTGTTAGAGACAGACCCAGCTAGGTGATGATACTGCTGTTAGAGACAGACCCAGCTCGGTGATGATACTGCTGTTAGAGACAGACCCAGCTAGGTGATGATACTGCTCTTTAGAGACAGACCCAGCTAGGTGATGATACTGCTGTTTAGAGACAGACCCAGCTAGGTGATGATACTGCTGTTTAGAGACAGACCCAGCTAGGTGATGATACTGCTGTTTAGAGACAGACCCAGCTAGGTGATGATACTGCTGTTAGAGACAGACCCAGCTAGGTGATGATACTGCTGTTAGAGACAGACCCAGCTCGGTGATGATACTGCTGTTAGAGACAGACCCAGCTAGGTGATGATACTGCTCTTTAGAGACAGACCCAGCTAGGTGATGATACGATACTGTGTATATTCAAGATATCTATCATAAATTGTTCTACAGTCTATCAGGTAAGGATTGTATGACTTTGAACAGGGAGTACAATCTAATAATGTTAAAATTACTAGCATGCGTTTATGGACAGATGGAGGTGATTACGCTATCAGCTAGCCAATGTCATTAGGTCTAAACCCATTGTGGATGTGATTCACTACCAAACCAATAAAGTCCCAGAACACCTTGGAATGAAACTTATGTAGATAATTGTATTGTTTATTTATTAATGTGTAGTCTTAACATTCTGTATACGTCCTTTTTCTTAAGTGTAAAAAAAAAAGAAAATATAAGACCCGCCTTCACTAAACCAAAGAACTACAACCCCTAAAATATAAGACCCGCCTTCACTAAACCAAAGAACTTACAACCCCTAAAATATAAGACCCGCCTTCACTAAACCAAAGAACTTACAACCCCTAAAATATAAGACCCGCCTTCACTAAACCAAAGAACTTACAACCCCTAAAATATAAGACCCGCCTTCACTAAACCAAAGAACTTACAACCCCTAAAATATAAGACCCGCCTTCACCAAACCAAAGAACTTACAACCCCTAAAATATAAGACCCGCCTTCACTAAACCAAAGAACTTACAACCCCTAAAATATAAGACCCGCCTTCACTAAACCAAAGAACTTACAACCCCTAAAATATAAGACCCGCCTTCACTAAACCAAAGAACTACAACCCATAAAATATAAGACCCGCCTTCACTAAACCAAAGAACTTACAACCCCTAAAATATAAGACCCGCCTTCACTAAACCAAAGAACTACAACCTCTAAAATATAAGACCCGCCTTCACTAAACCAAAGAACTACAACCCCTAAAATATAAGACCCGCCTTCACTAAACCAAAGAACTACAACCCCTAAAATATAAGACCCGCCTTCACTAAACCAAAGAACTTACAACCCCTAAAATATAAGACCCGCCTTCACTAAACCAAAGAACTTACAACCCCTAAAATATAAGACCCGCCTTCACTAAACCAAAGAACTACAACCCCTAAAATAAAAGCAGCTAAATTTAATTTTAAACTACAAATCTATTTTGCTTAAAGAAACAACCTGTCATTAATCACATACTTTGTGAGTGTCTGGGTTTTTACCTCTTCACATTGCAGAAACATTTAATCACACCGCTCGTTTTGTTTTTTTCAACACACCTGTCATATTTGTTTTCTTTACCAAAGTAGAGATTTATTATTATTATTATTATTGCTAAAGGTACTGCATAGGTGTAAACATTAACTTTTTACCAAGAGATAGCACTTGTATAGCCTAAGAAAGTTGCCGAAATGTAGTTTTGAAGGGCATCAATAACAGTCTTTAAACATAGTGATATATTCTTGTATACTGTACAATGAGGAATTCAACTACAACATACTGGTCTTCCCCCATTTTTTTAAGCATTGCCCCCAACCACAAGGTGTATAAACAACAACAACAAATAAGAATAAGATAATAGACACAAAACAAAAACGTGAAGAACATAAATCAGTCAATTCTAATTAGCACATGTAGGACAGTATGTAAGTGTGTGTACATGGACTTTGCAGATGTATTTCTCACAGCAGCACATAGTATTTGTCATTTCAGTCCTTCTTTGGGGGGCAGAATTGGCATCTCCTCCTCTTGTCTGCCCCAGCTGCAGCCTCAGGTGGATCAGGACAAGATTCAGCCCCCCTGAACAGCTTTCACAAGCGCTGCAGAGGCTGCTGTGCCTTTGAATGGGTCAGGGTTACCTAGGAGACGGGACAGAAAGACATGACAGAGCAGTTAGGTCACAATCAGGGTTACCTAGGAGACGGGACAGAAAGACATGACAGAGGAGTTAGGTCACAATCAGGGTTACCTAGGAGACGGGACAGAAAGACATGACAGAGGAGTTAGGTCACAATCAGGGTTACCTAGGAGACGGGACAGAAAGACATGACAGAGCTTATCAGGCATCCAGGTAGGGTTGATCTTGTTCCCTATCATGAAGGCATTGTATGAGGACACATCAATGATGTTATGGAAGATGACCAGGGGCCAGCAGGCAGTCATCCTCCTGCAGCTGTAAGTTCCAATCACCTTGTCCAGGTTGTCCACGCCTCCTATGTTGTGGTTGTAGTCCAGGACGATGGCTGGCTTCCTGCCCTCACGATCACTGATCTCAGACGTTTTGTGCTCAGGATGAAAACGTTCTTGTTCCTCTTTGGGAGGTAAGAAACTAGAGTGGTGGTGGGGGTGAAGGCGTTGATGAGACCTCTCTCCCCCTTGTTGCGAGGAGTGCAGGGGGGAGCTCAGGCTTGTTCTTTCTAACTGTGCCAACCATGGTGATCCTCCTCTTCAGGAGCTGCTGGCTGAGTTCAATCAGTAGCACACATCATCTCAATGTTTCATTGTGTTTCTGTGTGTGTGTGTTTGTGGTTTTTGTGGTGTGTAAATGCTTCTTT
>NC_143030.1:8639592-8662092 GCF_057628025.1 Oncorhynchus mykiss
ACTTTATACAGTTGAAGTTGGAAATTTACAAACACTTAGGTTGGAGTCATTAAAACTCGTTTTTCAACCATTATAGTTTTGGCAAGTCGGTTAGGACATCTACTTTGTGCATGACACAAGTAATTTTTCCAACAAATGTTTACAGATTATTTCACTTAAAATTCACTGTATCACAAATCCAGTGGGTCAAAAGTTTACATATACTAAGTTGACTGTGCCTTTAAACAGTTTGGAAAATTCCAGAAAATGATGTCATGGCTTTAGAAGCTTCTGATAGGCTAATTGATATAATTTGATTCAATTGGAGGTGCATCTGTGGATGTATTTCAAGGTCTACCTTCAAACTCAGTGCTTCTTTGTTTGACATCATGGGAAAATCCAAAGAAATCAACCAAGACCTCAGAAATAAACTGTAGACCTTCACAAGTCTGGTTCATCCTTGGGGGCAATTTCCAAACATCTGAAGTTACCACGTTCATCTGTACAAACAATAGTACGCAAGTATAAACACCATGGGACCACGCAGCCGTCATACCGCTCAGGAAGGAGACGTGTTCTGTCTCCTAGAGATGAACGTACTTTGGTGTGAAAAGTGCAAATCAATCCCAGAACAACAACAAAGGACATTGTGAAGATGCTGGAGGAAACTGGTACAAAAGTATCTATATCCACAGTAAAACAAGTCCTATATCGAAATAACCTGAAAGGCAGCTCAGCAAGGATGAAGCCACTGCTCCAAAACTGCCATAAAAAAAAGCAGACTATGGTTTGCAACTGCACATGGGGACAAAGATCGTACTTTTTGGAGAAATGTCCTCTGGTCTGAAAAAAAAATAGAACTGTTTGGCCATAATGACCATTGTTATGTTTGGAGGAAAAAGGAGGAGGCTTGCAAGCCGAAGAACACCATCCCAACCGTGAAGCTCGGGGGTGGCAGCATCATGCTGTGAGGGTGCTTTGCTGCAGGAGGGACTGTTGCACTTCACAAAATAGATGGCATCGTTAGGACGGAAAATTATGTGGATATATTGAAGCAACGTCTCAAGACATCAGTCAGGAAGTTAAACCTTGGTCGCAAAGGGGTCTTCCAAATGGACAATGACCCCAAGAATACTTCCAAAGTTGTGGCAAAATGGCTTAAGGACAACAAAGTCAAGTTATTGGAGTCGCCATCACAAAGCCCTGACCTCAATCCGATAGAACATTTGTGGACAGAACTGAAAAAGCGTGTGCGAGCAAGGAGGCCTACAAACTTGAATTAGTTACACAAGCTCTGTCAGAAGAAATGGGACAAAATTCACCCAACTTATTGTGGGAAGCTTGTGGAAGGCTACCCAAAACATTTGACCCAAGTTATACAATTTCAATGCAATGCTACCAAAAACGAATTTAGTGTATGTAAACTTCTGACCCACTGGGAATGTGATGAAAGAAATAAAAGCTGAAATATGTCATTCTCTCTACTATTATTCTGACATTTCACATTCTTAAAATAAAGTGGTAAACCTAACTGACCTAAGACAGGGAATTTTTACTATGACTAAATATCAGGAATTGTGAAAAACTGAGTTTAAATGTATTTGGCTAAGGTCTATGTAAACTTCCAACTTCAACTGTATATTGTAGAGTTCTCTTCCTTTTCGAGAGCCCAGATAATGTATTTAGCAATCCCATCATTGTCATCATCATGTTTCGGTAGTTGGGTTTCCCAAAGGACTCCATTGGCATAGCAACCTAAGTTGTAAATATAGAAAAAAAGGAGTTGCCTGGTTACGTGTATGTATCTTCATAATATAATATAGAATATTGTCAAACCATTTCTGTCTATGATATCGGTATGGGTACGGATTCCACACCTTTCAGATTGCAAGGCATTATTGTGAAATATTGGCGTATGGGGCCATTTTAAATCCAAGTTACATTGTTTTTCAATTTTGTGCCAAATAGATATCATGTGAACAATAATAATAATATATAATATATGATATAATATATATACAGTGGGGCAAAAAAAGTATTTAGTCAGCCACCAATCCTGCAAGTTCTCCCACTTACAAATATGAGAGAGGCCTTTAATTTTCATCATAGGTACACTTCAACCATGACAGACAAAATGAGGGAAAAAAATCCAGAAAATCACATTGTAGGATTTTTAATGAATTTATTTGCAAATTATGGTGGAAAATAACAGACCCAAGATATTACCCTTTTTGTTCCAAGACAGACCCAAGATATTACCTTTTTTGTTCCAAGACAGACCCAAGATATTACCTTTTTTGTTCCAAGACAGACCCAAGATATGACCTTTTTTTATATTGTTATATTATATAATATTACCTTTTTTTCTGCATTGAGAGATTTGCTTTTATCCCATGCTATCCAATGCCCTTTTATATTATTTCAGAGAGATTTGGGCGAAGTGGCTTCCTCTGTGTTTGTTAGAATAATTTTGCACGGCCAATTTTTCAGTTTTTGATTTGTTAAAAAAGTTTGAAATATCCAATAAATGTCGTTCCACTTCATGATTGTGTCCCACTTGTTGTTGATTCTTCACAAAAAAATACAGTTTTATATCTTTATGTTTGAAGCCTGAAATGTGGCAAAAGGTCGCAAAGTTCAAGGGGGCCGAATACTTTCGCAAGGCACTGTATCGTTATGATTCTACCTTTAGTTTGGTTTGTTAAAGTATCATCATGATTTCACCTTTAGTCTGGTGCTGATGAAACAGCAGCCCGTTTGTACAAAATGGTTCTCTGTTTTATGTGAGTCCTTTAGAAGCAAGTTTGTTTCTTGGATCATTGCTATCTCTCAACATGATATCGAGACCGCGGGAACATTTAACAGGAACGTTTAAACCTTTGAAATTCCAAGAGATGATAGCTAGCATTGCCATTATAAAACAATATGATTAATAATGTAATTGTTGTCTTTCTTGTTAAATAAGGCCAAGGATGTGAAACTAAAAGCAGGTCATTACCAGAGGGATACACACCCATTGGTCATTACCAGAGGGATACCCACCCATTGGTCATTACCAGAGGGATACCCACCCATTGGTCATTACCAGAGGGATACCCACCCATTGGTCATTACCAGAGGGATTACCCACCCATTGGTCATTTCCACAGGGAAACACACCCATTGGTCATTACCAGAGGGAAACGCACCCATTGGTCATTACCAGAGGGATACCCACCCATTGGTCATTACCAGAGGGATACCCACCCATTGGTCATTACCGGAGGGATACCCACCCATTTGTCATTACCAGAGGGATACCCACCCATTGGTCATTTCCACAGGGAAACACACCCATTGGTCATTACCAGAGGGAAACACACCCATTGGTCATTACCAGAGGGATACCACCCATTGGTCATTACCAGAGGGATACCACCCATTGGTCATTACCAGAGGGATACCCACCCATTGGTCATTACCAGAGGGATACCCACCAATTGGTCATTTCCACAGGGAAACACACCCATTGGTCATTTCCAAATGGAAACACACCCATTGGTCATTACCAGAGAGAAACCCACCCATTGGTCATTTCCACAGGGAAACACACCCATTGGTCATTGCCAGAGGGATACCCACCCATTGGTCATTACCAGAGGGATTACCCACCCATTGGTCATTTCCACAGGGAAACACACCCATTGGTCATTACCAGAGGGATACCCACCCATTGGTCATTACCAGAGAGAACCCCACCCATTGGTCATTCCACACCCAGGAAAAGAAGAGGGTACTTGGAATACGGTCTATAATCTAGATTAGTCTTTAATCTAGATCAGTCTACAATCTAGATCAGTATATTATCTAGATTATTCTAGAATATAGATTCGTCTAGAATATAGATTAGTCTATAATTTAGATCAGTCTATAATCTAGATTAGTCTATAATTTAGATCAGTCTATAATCTTGATCGGTCTATAATCTAGATTTGTCTACAATCTAGATCAGTGTATTATCTAGATTAGTCTAGAATATAGATTAGTCTAGAATATAGATTAGTCTAAAATCTAGATCAGTCTATAATCTAAATTAGTCTATGATCTAGATCAGTATATAATCTAGATTAGTCTATAATCTAGATCTGTTTATAATCTAGATTTGTCTACAATTTAGATCTGTATATAATCTAGATTAGTCTATAATCTTGATCTGTATATAACCTAGTCTATAATCTTGATTAGTCTATATTCTTGATTCCTATATAATCTAGATTAGTCTATCACCTAGATTAGTCTATAATCTAGATTAGTCTATAATCTTGATCAGTATATAATCTAGATTAGTCCATATGGGACATACTAAACAGCCTCTACTCAAAACTGCCGATACTACAATAGTGCTTATAGTCAATACTGCCTCTACTACAATACTACCTCTATTCAATACTGCCTCTACTCAATACTGCCTATACTACAATACTGCCTATACTCAATACTGACTCTCCTACAATACTGCCTATACTACAATACTGCCTCCACTCAATACTGCCTCCACTCAAAACTTTCTCTACTCAAATCTGCCTCCACTCATTACTGCCTCCACTTAATACTGCCTTCTCTCAATACTGCCTCCACTCAATACTGCCTCCACCCAATACTGCCTCCTCTCAATACTTTCTCTACTCAATACTGCCTCCACTCAATACTGCCTCCTCTCAATACTACCTCTACTCAATACTGCTTCTACTCAATACTGCCTCTACTTAATACTGCCTCCACTCAATACTGCCTCTACTCAATACTGCCTATACTAAAATACTTCCTCTACTTAATACTGCCTCCTCTCAATACTTTCTCTACTCAATACTGCCTCCACTCAATACTGCCTCCTCTCAATACTACCTCTACTCAATACTGCTTCTACTCAATACTGCCTCTACTTAATACTGCCTCCACTCAATACTGCCTCTACTCAATACTGCCTATACTACAATACTTCCTCTACTTAATACTGCCTCCTCTCAATACTGCCTCCACTCAATACTGCCTCTACTTAATACTGCCTCCACTCACTACTGCCTCCACTCAATACTGCCTCAACTCAATACTGCCTCCACTCAATACTGCCTCAAATCAATACTGCCTCCACTCAATACTGCCTCTACTTAATACTGCCTCCACTCAATACTGCCTCTACTCAATACTGCCTATACTACAATACTTCCTCTACTTAATACTGCCTCCTCTCAATACTGCCTCCACTCAATACTGCCTCTACTTAATACTGCCTCCACTCACTACTGCCTCCACTCAATACTGCCTCAACTCAATACTGCCTCCACTCAATACTGCCTCAAATCAATACTGCCTCCACTCAATACTGCCTCTACTTAATACTGTCTCCACTCAATACTGCCTCTACTCAATACTGCCTCAACTCAATACTGCCTCCACTCAATAGTGCCTCCACTCAATACTGCCTCCACTCAATACTTTCTCTACTCAATACCGCCTCCACTCATACTGCCTCCACTCATACTGCCTCCACTCAATACTTCCTCTACTACAATACTGCCTATACTACAATACTGCCTATACTACAATACTGCCTATAATACTACAATACTGACTCTACTACAATACTGCCTCTACTCAGTACGGCCTCCACTCAATACTGCCTCTACTCAATACTGCCTCTACTGGCTGAAGGTGGTTAGTACAATACACACTGTCAGGTTCTACAACTCTATGACAGGTGTGTGAGCCCCCTGCCCCTTTAACCTCTCAATGGATACTTCCCTCTGTGAGAGGGGGAAAGAGGGAGGGAGGGTAGTGAAGGGGCTTTGGGGTGTTTAGGGGGACACGGGAAGGGGTGAGGCAGATTTGGAGTGTGAGGAGGGAGGAGGAAGAGGAGGGGGTAGGAAGAGGAGGAGGGGAAAGGGGAAATGGTTATGGAGTGTAACATTTGTACAGTTCAGCACTTTTCAGGGTCACTCTAATTCTCTGACCCACACACGCACCACACACACACCCTACAAGGGGCTTGGGGGGATTTCCCATCCAAGAATGTCTGCCACGCTCACTGTTTTTCTCCTCCTTTCTCTCTCCCCCTTTCTTTCCCTCTCCTCCTTCCTGTCACCCATTTCTTTCTCTCTCTCTCCCCCTTTCTTTCCCTCTCCTCCTTCCTGTCCCCCATTTCTTTCTCTCTCTCTCCCCCTTTCTTTCCCTCTCCTCCTTCCTGTCCCCCATTTCTTTCTCTCTCTCTCCCCCTTTCTTTCCCTCTCCTCCTTCCTGTCCCCCATTTCTTTCTCTCTCTCTCCCCCTTTCTTTCCCTCTCCTCCTTCCTGTCCCCCATTTCTTTCTCTCTCTCTCCACCTTTCTTTCCCTCTCCTCCTTCCTGTCCCCCATTTCTTTCTCTCTCTCTCCCCCTTTCTTTCCCTCTCCTCCTTCCTGTCCCCCATTTCTTTCTCTCTCTCTCCCCCTTTCTTTCCCTCTCCTCCTTCCTGTCCCCCATTTCTTTCTCTCTCTCTCCCCCTTTCTTTCCCTCTTCTCCTTCCTGTCCCCCATTTCTTTCTCTCTCTCTCCCCCTTTCTTTCCCTCTCCTCCTTCCTGTCCCCCATTTCTTTCTCTCTCTCTCCCCCTTTCTTTCCCTCTCCTCCTTCCTGTCCCCCATTTCTTTCTCTCTCTCTCCCCCTTTCTTTCCCTCTTCTCCTTCCTGTCCCCCATTTCTTTCTCTCTCTCTCCCCCTTTCTTTCCCTCTCCTCCTTCCTGTCCCCCATTTCTTTCTCTCTCTCTCCCCCTTTCTTTCCCTCTTCTCCTTCCTGTCCCCCATTTCTTTCTCTCTCTCTCCCCCTTTCTTTCCCTCTCCTCCTTCCTGTCCCCCATTTCTTTCTCTCTCTCTCCCCCTTTCTTTCCCTCTCCTCCTTCCTGTCCCCCATTTCTTTCTCTCTCTCTCCCCCTTTCTTTCCCTCTTCTCCTTCCTGTCCCCCATTTCTTTCTCTCTCTCTCCCCCTTTCTTTCCCTCTCCTCCTTCCTGTCCCCATTTCTTTCTCTCTCTCTCCAAACTTTCTTTTGCTCCCTTTTCCCATTTTCTCTCCCTCCCCCTTTCCCTTTCTCTCCCTCTCCCTCTCCATCCCCCCTTTATCTCCCTTTCTCTCCCTCTCCCTCTCCATCCCCCTTTATCTCCCTTTCTCTCCCTCTCCCAACCACTTTCTCTATCTCCCTCTCCCTTTCTGCCCCTCCTTTCATTCTCTCCCTCCTTTCTTTTTCTCCCTCTCTCTCCCCCTTTATCTCTCTCTCCCTCATATCTTTCTCTATCTTTCCTCATTTCTCTCTCTCCCTCCTTTCTTTCTCTCCCTCCTTTCTCTCTCTCTCTCCCTCATTTCTCTCCCTCCTGTCTTTCTCGCTCTCTCTCTCTCCCTCCTTTCTCTCTCTCTCCCTCCTTTCTTTCTCTCTCTCTCTCTCCCTCCTTTCTTTCTCGCTCTCTCTCTCTCCCTCCTTTCTCTCTCTCTCCCTCCTTTCTCTCTCTCTCCCCCTCCTTTCTCTCTCTCTCCCTCCTTTCTCTCTCTCTCTCCCTCCTTTCTCTCTCTCTCCCTCCTTTCTCTCTCTCTCCCTCCTTTCTTTCTCTCTCCCTCCTTTCTCTCTCTCCCTCCCTTCTCTCTCCCCTCACCCTTTACTATTCTTTCCCTCCCTCCTTTCTATCTCTCTCCCTCCTTTCTCTTTCTCTCCCTCCTTTCTCTCTCTCCCTCCTTTCTCTCTCCCTCTCACCCTTTAATATTCTTCCCCTCCCTCCTTTCTCTCTCTCTCTCTCCCCCCTTTCTCTCTCTCTCCCTCCTTTCTCTCTCTCTCCCTCCTTTCTCTCTCTCTCTCCCTCCTTTCTCTCTCTCTCTCCCTCCTTTCTCTCTCTCTCTCCCTCCTTTCTCTCTCCCTCTCACCCTTTACTATTCTTCCCCTCCCTCCTTTCTTCCCCTAAGTTCTAAATTATATATACATCTATGATTAATTCCATAAATTCACGTGGAAAATGTCTCTATTTCTGTTTCTGTTGTATTCTCTGTCTCCTCTGAGGCGAACTGGGTGGCTCTATAGTGTGGTGGTGGTGGGGGGGGTATTGGCCATCTGGCAATTCTGGAAAATGTCAGATGGGCTGGATAATTCTGTAGCTGGGACACACTCACTCTATTTTTTGAAAATATCAGGAAATTCTATTTCGACGGTGAAATCTAACACCTATTGTCTAATTGTCAACCGAAAATGCATGACAATCACTGGATTGGGTTGGTCACCAAAATAAATTGAGTGAGTCATGGATTCCTGCTTGGATTTGTTAGATGGAACAGCTCATTTGCTGAATACCTGTTTATTACACTTCTTAATAAAACACTATGAGTGACTTTATAACATAATTACTCATCATTTGGGTCCAAACAAATGGACTGGTGCCATCTACTGTAAGTGGCAGCAGTGACACCAGGGGAACATGTTAGTCTGAACCCTGTAGTAATTAACACTTAGGGTAGGTGTTGATTCAGGGGAACACGTTAGTCTGAACCCTGTAGTAATTACCACTGAGGGTAGGTGTTGATTCAGGGGAACATGTTAGTCTGAACCCTGTAGTAATTATCACTGAGGGTAGGTGTTGATTCAGGGGAACATGTTAGTCTGAACCCTGTAGTAATTACCACTTAGGGTAGGTGTTGATTCAGGGGAACATGTTAGTCTGAACCCTGTAGTAATTATCAATGAGGGTAGGTGTTGATTCAGGGGAACATGTTAGTCTGAACCCTGTAGTAATTATCACTGAGGGTAGGTGTTGATTCAGGGGAACATGTTAGTCTGGACCCTGTAGTAATTACCACTGAGGGTAGGTGTTGATTCAGGGGAACATGTTAGTCTGGACCCTGTAGTAATTACCACTTAGGGTAGGTGTTGATTCGGGGGAACATGTTGGTCTGGAACCTGTAGTAATTACCACTTAGGGTAGGTGTTGATTCAGGGGAACATGTTAGTCTGAACCCTGTAGTAATGAACACTTAGGGAAGGTGTTGATTCAGGGGAACATGTTAGTCTGAACCCTGTAGTAATTACCACTTAGGGTAGGTGTTGATTCAGGGGAACATGTTAGTCTGAACCCTGTAGTAATGAACACTTAGGGTAGGTGTTGATTCAGGGGAACATGTTAGTCTGGACCCTGTAGTAATTAACACTTAGGGTAGGTGTTGATTCAGGGGAACATGTTAGTCTGGACCCTGTAGTAATTACCACTTAGGGTAGGTGTTGATTCAGGGGAACATGTTAGTCTGAACCCTGTAGTAATGAACACTTAGGGTAGGTGTTGATTCAGGGGAACATGTTAGTCTGAACCCTGTAGTAATTACCACTTAGGGTAGGTGTTGATTCAGGGGAACATGTTAGTCTGAACCCTGTAGTAATGAACACTTAGGGTAGGTGTTGATTCAGGGGAACATGTTAGTCTGGACCCTGTAGTAATTAACACTTAGGGTAGGTGTTGATTCAGGGGAACATGTTAGTCTGGACCCTGTAGTAATTACCACTTAGGGTAGGTGTTGATTCAGGGGAACATGTTAGTCTGGACCCTGTAGTAATTACCACTTAGGGTAGGTGTTGATTCAGGGGAACATGTTAGTCTGGACCCTGTAGTAATGAACACTTAGGGTAGGTGTTGATTCAGGGGAACATGTTATTCTGGACCCTGTAGTAATTACCACTTAGGGTAGGTGTTGATTCAGGGGAACATGTTAGTCTGGACCCTGTAGTAATGAACACTTAGGGTAGGTGTTGATTCAGGGGAACATGTTAGTCTGGACCCTGTAGTAATTACCACTTAGGGTAGGTGTTGATTCAGGGGAACATGTTAGTCTGGACCCTGTAGTAATTACCACTTAGGGTAGGTGTTGATTCAGGGGAACATGTTAGTCTGGACCCTGTAGTAATTACCACTTAGGGTAGGTGTTGATTCAGGGGAACATGTTAGTCTGGACCCTGTAGTAATTACCACTTAGGGTAGGTGTTGATTCAGGGGAACATGTTAGTCTGGACCCTGTAGTAATTACCACTTAGGGTAGGTGTTGATTCAGGGGAACATGTTAGTCTGGACCCTGTAGTAATTACCACTTAGGGTAGGTGTTGATTCAGGGGAACATGTTAGTCTGGACCCTGTAGTAATGAACACTTAGGGTAGGTGTTGATTCAGGGGAACATGTTAGTCTGGACCCTGTAGTAATTACCACTTAGGGTAGGTGTTGATTCAGGGGAACATGTTAGTCTGGACCCTGTAGTAATTACCACTTAGGGTAGGTGTTGATTCAGGGGAACATGTTAGTCTGGACCCTGTAGTAATTACCACTTAGGGTAGGTGTTGATTCAGGGGAACATGTTAGTCTGGACCCTGTAGTAATTACCACTTAGGGTAGGTGTTGATTCAGGGGAACATGTTAGTCTGGACCCTGTAGTAATTACCACTTAGGGTAGGTGTTGATTCAGGGGAACACGTATGACAGGCACTAATTTGCAATATAGTCGTTAGCATGACTTTTATTACTGCGTGCACAGGGATGTGCGCTGATGTGGATAAAGTGCCAGAGCCGGATTCTTGTCCCAGTCCGCCCCTTCGTGTGTGTGTGTGTGTGTGTGTGTGTGTGTGTGTGTGTGTGTGTGTGTGTGTGTGTTTGTGTGTGTGTGTGTGTGTGTGTATGTGTGTGCGTCTGTCACGTGCTCAGTGTGAACCTGTTTTCATCTGTGAAGAGCACAGGGCGCCAGTGGCGAATTTGCCAATCTTGGTGTTCTCTTGCAAATGCCAAACGTCCTGTACGGTGTTGGGCTGTAAGCACAACCCCCACCTGTGGACGTCGGGCCCTACCACCCTCATGGAGTCTGTTTCTGACCATTTGAGCAGACACATGCACATTTTTGGCCTGCTGGAGGTCATTTTGCATGGCTCTGGCAGTGTTCCTCCTGCTCCTCCTTGCACAAAGGCGGAGGTAGCGGTCCTGCTGCTTGGTTGTTGCCCTCCTACAGCGTCCTCCACGTCTCCTGATGTACTGGCCTGTCTCCTGGTAGCACCTCCATGCTCTGGACACTACGCTGACAGACACAGCAAACCTTCTTGCCACAGCTCGCATTGATGTGCCATCCTGGATGAGCTGCACTACCTGAGCCATTTGTGTGGGTTGTATACTCCGTCTCATGCTACCACTAGACTGAAAGCACCGGCAGCATTCAAAAGTGACCAAAACATCAGCCAGGAAGCATAGGAACTGAGAAGTGGTCTGTGGTCACCCCCTACAGAACCACTCCTTTATTGGGGGTGTCTTGCTAATTGCCTATAATTTCCACCTGTTGTCTATTCCATTTGCACAACAGCATGTGAAATTTATTGTAAATCAGTGTTGCTTCCTAAGTGGACAGTTTGATTTCACAGAAGTGTGATTGACTTGGAGTTACATTGTGTTGTTTAAGTGTTCCCTTTATTTTGAGCAGTGTATTTATATTCCACTCCACCCTCCACCCTCCATCCATCCTTCTAACCCTCCATCCCTCCATCCTTCCATCCCTCCATCCATCCTTCTGTCCTTCTATCCTTCTATCCCTCCATCCCACCATCTTTCTAACTCTCCATCCTTCCATCCCTCCACCCCTCAATCCTTCTATCCTTCTTTCCCTCCATCCCACCATCTTTCTAACCCTCCATCCCTCCATCCTTCAATCTCTCCATCCATCATTCTATCCTTTTATCCCTCCATCCCTCCATCCATCCATCCATCTCTCCATCCCTCATCCCAACATCTCTCCATCTCTCTTTCCATCCTTTCATCCCTGCATCCATCCCTATAGCCCTTGAGCTACTAACTCTGTGTCTGAATTAGACATGAAGGTCTGGGATAGGGTTATGAATGGTTAAGGTAGGGGTTAAGGTTTGGGATAGGGTTATGAATGGTTAAGGTAAGGGTTAAGGTTGGGGATAGGGTTATGAATGGTTAACCTTTCTGATCTCCCCATCCCGGATCCGGGTTCGTGAATACAGACTCAAGCTCATTACCATAACGCAACGTTAACTATTCATGAAAATCGCAAATGAAATGAAATAAATATGCTAGCTCTCAAGCTTAGCCTTTTGTTAACAACACTGTCATCTCAGATTTTCAAAATATGCTTCTCAACCATTGCAAAACAAGCATTTGTGTAACAGTATTGATGGCTAACGTAGCATTTAGCATTAACATTCAGCTGGCAACATTTACACAAAAAAACAGAAAAGCATTCAAAAAAATCATTTACCTTTGAAGAACTTCAGATGTTTTCAATGAGGAGACTCTCAGATAGCAAATGTTCAGTTTTTCCTGAAAGATTATTTGTTTAGGACAAATCGCTCCGTTTTCTGCGTCACGTTTAGCTATGAAAAAAACCCTGTATCCAGGATTGTGTAAATCTATCAGCAAGCTCATTAGCATAACACAACGTTAACTATTTATGAAAATCGCAAATGAAATGAAATAAATATGCCATCTCTCAAGTTTAGCCTTTTGTAAACAACACTGTCATCTCAGATTTTCAAAATATGCTTCTCAACCATAGGAAAACAATAATTTGTGTAAAAGTAGCTAGCTAGAGTTAGCATTTCGCGTTAGCATTTAGCGTTAGCATTAGCGTTAGCATCCAGCACGCAACATTAACAAAAACATAAAAGCCTTCAAATAAAATCATTTACCTTTGAAGAACTTCTGATGTTTTCAATGAGGATACTCTCAGTTAGATAGCAGATGCTCAGTTTTTCCAAAAAGATTCCTTGTGTATTAGAAATAGCTCCGTTTTATACATCACATTTGGCCACCAAAAAAAATCCATAAATTCAGTCCTCAAAACGCAAACTTTTTTCCAAATTAACTCCATAATATCGACTGAAAACATGGCAAACGTTGTTTAGAATCAATCATCAAGGTGTTTTTCACATATCTCTTCATTGATACATCGTTCTTGGACACATGCTTTCTCCCCTGAATCAAATGGTAAAGTGGAAGCAGCTGGCAATTGCGCACCGAATTCGACGCAGGACACCAGGCGGACACCTGGGAAATGTAGTCTCTTATGGTCAATCTTCCAATGATATGCCTACAAATACGTCACAATGCTGCTAAGACCTTGGGCGAACGACAGAAAGTGTAGGCTCATTCGTTGCGCAATCACAGCCATATAAGGAGAGAATGGAAAACAGAGCTTCAGAAATTCTGCTAATTCCTGGGTGATGCATCATCTTGGTTTCGCCTGTAGAATGAGTTCTGGGGCACTTACAGACAAAATCTTTGCAGATTCTGAAACTTCAGAGTGTTTTCTTTCCAAAACTGTCAAGAATATGCATAGTCGAGCATCTTTTCGTGACAAAATATCGCGCTTAAAACGGGAACGTTTTTTATCCAAAAATGAAATAGCGCCCCTAGAGCTCTAACAGGTTAAGGTAGGGGTTAAGGTTGGGGATAGGGTTATGAATGGTTAAGGTAAGGGTTAAGGTTGGGGATAGGGTTATGAATGGTTAAGGTAAGGGTTAAGGTCTGGGATAGGGTTATGAATGGTTAAGGTAAGGGTTAAGGTTGGGGATAGGGGTTAAAGAAACAAACAGAGGCAGATGCCATCCCCCTTCCACAACGACATGGCAAAACCAAAACCTACGGATGGCAACATCGCTCACCGTTGCCCCTAGTGGTCGGTTTCCACATCATCTCCCCATATCCTCAGATATGGATAGACGTTGAATACTGTCTTGTATCACAGGTGACCTGGCTGCCCTTGAGGACCCTATCATGTTTATAGGGAATTTGTACAGAAGATCTCCTACTCCATCCCTCTATATCTCCATCTTTCCATCCATCCGTCCCTCCTCCCTTCATATATATCCATCCCTTCATCCCTCTATCCCTCCTCCCTTCATATATATCCATCCCTTCATCCCTCTATCCCTCCTCCCTCCATATACAGTGCCTTGCGAAAGTATTCGGCCCCCTTGAACTTTGCGACCTTTTGCCACATTTCAGGCTTCAAACATAAAGATATAAAACTGTATTTTTTTGTGAAGAATCAACAACAAGTGGGACACAATCATGAAGTGGAACGACATTTATTGGATATTTCAAACTTTTTTTTGAAAAATTGGGCGTGCAAAATTATTCAGCCCCCTTAAGTTAATACTTTGTAGCGCCACCTTTTGCTGCGATTACAGCTGTAAGTCGCTTGGGGTATGTCTCTATCAGTTTTGCACATCGAGAGACTGACATTTTTCCCATTCCTCCTTGCAAAACAGCTCGAGCTCAGTGACAAAAGGTCGCAAAGTTCAAGGGGGCCGAATACTTTCGCAAGGCACTGTATATCCATCACTTCATCCATCCATCCCTCTATCCCACCACCCCTACATCCCTCCCTTCATATATATCCATCCCTTCGTCCATCCATCCCTCTATCCCACCATCTCTACATCCCTCCCTTCATATATATCCTTCCATCCCTCTATCCCACCATCCCTACATCCCTCCTTCCTTTCCATCCATCCGTCCCTCCTCCATATATAACCATCCATCTGTCCCACCATCCCTTCATCCCTCTATCCCTCCTCCCTTTATATATATCCATCCCTTCATCCCTCTATCCCTCCTCCCTCCATATATATCCATCCCTTCATCCCTCTATCCCTCCTCCCTTCATATATATCCATCCCTTCATCCCTCTATACCTCCTCCCTTCATATATATCCATCCCTTCATCCCTCTATCCCTCCTCCCTTCATATATATCCATCCCTTCATCCCTCTATCCCTCCTCCCTCCATATATATCCATCCCTTCATCCCTCTATCCCTCCTCCCTTCATATATATCCATCCCTTCATCCCTCTATCCCTCCTCCCTTCATATATATCCATCCCTTCATCCCTCTATACCTCCTCCCTTCATATATATCCATCCCTTCATCCCTCTATCCCTCCTCCCTTCATATATATCCATCCCTTCATCCCTCTATCCCTCCTCCCTTCATATATATCCATCCCTTCATCCCTCTATCCCTCCTCCCTTCATATATATCCATCCCTTCATCCCTCTATCCCTCCTCCCTTCATATATATCCATCCCTTCATCCCTCTTTCCCACCACCCCTACATCCCTCCCTTCATATATATCCATCCATCCATCCCTGTATCCCTCCATCCATCCCTCCATGATCTAATCAGGTATTGGGAACACATAGAACCCCCACACCTCCCTGTACTCCCATTCCCAACAGCTCTTTTGGGAATGTCGATGTTCCGATATTCCGGGTAGTGTCTCAGGGAATGAAATAAACAAATTATTCTCTCTCTGTCTCTTTCTTTCCCAGAGGAGGTTGGTTGTTGTCATGTCTGTCACTCATTTGCGGTTTTCGACGGGAGTCAGAGCACGTTCGCCTCGGGATACCGTCGGGTCAAGACAAGGAATCGTACTGAATGTTCCCCATCAATTAAATGACAAGAAAATAACTAACAGAGGTTTTACTGTAGGATGGAGAGAGAGAGAGAGAGAGAGAGAGAGAGAGAGAGAGAGAGAGAGAGAGAGAGAGAGAGAGACAGAGACAGAGACAGAGACAGAGACAGAGAGAGAGAGAGAGACAGACAGAGACAGACAGAGACAGACAGACAGACAGACAGACAGACAGACAGACAGACAGACAGACAGAGACAGATAGAAGGGGAGAGAATGGGAGAGGGAGAGAGAGAGAGAGAAAAAGGGAGAGAGATTGGGGGAAAAGAGAGAGAGAGAGAGAGAGAGACAGACAGACAGACATAAAAAAATATGGAAAGAGAGAATAATGTTTGGTCCGTGAGAGCCTAAATAGTAGAATTCCCACTTGACCTCTCATCCTCTTCTCCCTCCCTCCATCCATCCCTCACTCATCTCCCTCCTCTCCATTCCTCCAATCCCTCCCTCCCTCCCCTGAGGCCTCTATCTCTCTCTCTGTTTTGGCTTCTGGTTCTTTTTGGCCTAGCATTCCGGTTTCTTGCAGATTCCTTCCCATTCCAGAATCTGTGCCAAATGGCACCCTATTTCATATATAGTGGACTACTTTAGGACCCTGGTAAAAAATGATGAACTAGAAATTAAACTTCAAGAATAAAGTAGTTTTCTGATTGAAAACTGGGATTTGTTTAATTAGATGCCTCCCTGTCTCCCTGTCTCCCTGTCTCCCTGTCTCCCTGTCTCCCTGTCTCCCTGTCTCCCTGTCTCCCTGGCTACCTGCCTCCTTGCCTCCCTGTCTCCCTGCCTCCCTTCTTTCCATATCTTCCTGCCTCCCTGCCTCCCTGGCTACCTGCCTCCTTGGTTCCCTGCTTCCCTTCCTCCCTGCCTCCCTGCCTCCCTGGCTACCTGCCTCCTTGGTTCCCTGCTTCCCTTCCTCCCTGCCTCCCTGCCTCCCTGGCTACCTGCCTCCTTGGTTCCCTGTTTCCCTTCCTCCCTGCCTCCCTGCCTCCCTGGCTACCTGCCTCCTTGGTTCCCTGCTTCCCTTCCTCCCTGCCTCCCTGCCTCCCTGGCTACCTGCCTCCTTGGTTCCCTGCTTCCCTTCCTCCCTGCCTCCCTGCCTCCCTGGCTACCTGCCTCCTTGGTTCCCTGCTTCCCTTCCTCCCTGCCTCCCTGCCTCCCTGGCTACCTGCCTCCTTGGTTCCCTGCTTCCCTTCCTCCCTGCCTCCCTGCCTCCCTGTCTCCCTGCCTCCCTGCATCCCTTCCTCCCTGCCACCCTTCTTTCCATATCTTCCTGCCTCCCTGTCTCCCTGCCTCCCTGCCTCCCTTCCTCCCTTCCTCCCTGCCTCCCTTACTCCCTGCCTCCCTGTCTCCCTGCCTCCCTGCTTCCATAACTTCCTTCCTCCCTGCCTCCCTGTCTCCCTGCCTCCCTGTCTCCCTGCCTACCTGCCTCCCTGTCTCCCTGCCTCCCTGTCTCCCTGTCTCCCTGCCTCCCTGGTTCACTGCCTTCCTGCCTCCCTGCCTCCCTGCTTCCCTTCCTCCCTGCCTCGCTGCCTCCATGCCTCCCTGTCTCCCTGCCTCCCTGCCTCCCTTCCTCCCTGCCTCCCTTCTTTCCATATCTTCCTGCCTTCCTGTCTCCCTGCCTCCCTGTCTCCCTGCCTCCCTTCTTTCCATATCTTCCTGCCTCCCTGTCTCCCTGCCTCCCTTCCTCCCTGCCTCCCTTCCTCCCTGCCTCCCTGCCTCCCTGTCTCCCTGCCTCCCTGCTTCCCTAACTTCCTGCCTCCCTGCCTCCCTGTCCCCCTGTCTCCCTGCCTCCCTGTCCCCCTGTCTCCCTGCCTCCCTGCCTCCCTGCCTCCCTGCCTCCCTGTCTCCCTGCCTCCCTGCTTCCCTAACTTCCTGCCTCCCTGCCTCCCTGTCCCCCTGTCTCCCTGCCTCCCTGCCTCCCTGTCTCCCTGCCTCCCTGTCTCCCTGCCTCCCTGCCTCCCTGTCTCCCTTCCTCCCTGCCTCCCTGCCTCCCTGCCTCCCTGCCTCCCTGTCTCCCTGCCTCCCTGCTTCCCTAACTTCCTGCCTCCCTGCCTCCCTGTCCCCCTGTCTCCCTGCCTCCCTGCCTCCCTGTCTCCCTGCCTCCCTGTCTCCCTGCCTCCCTGCCTCCCTGTCTCCCTGCCTCCCTGTCTCCCTGCCTCCCTGTCTCCCTGTCTCCCTGTCTCCCTGCCTCCCTGTCTCCCTGCCTCCCTGCCTCCCTGCCTCCCTGCCTCCCTGTCTCCCTGCCTCCCTGCCTCCCTGCCTCCCTGTCTCCCTGTCTCCCTGCCTCCCTGCCTCCCTGTCTCCCTGCCTCCCTTCCTCCCTGTCTCCCTGCCTCCCTGTCTCCCTGCCTCCCTGCCTCCCTGTCTCCCTGCCTCCCTTCCTCCCTGTCTCCCTGCCTCCCTGTCTCCCTGCCTCCCTGTCTCCCTGTCTCCCTGTCTCCCTGCCTCCCTGTCTCCCTGTCTCCCTGCCTCCCTGCCTCCCTGTCTCCCTGCCTCCCTTCCTCCCTGTCTCCCTGCCTCCCTGCCTCCCTGTCTCCCTGTCTCCCTGCCTCCCTTCCTCCCTGTCTCCCTGCCTCCCTGTCTCCCTGCCTCCCTGCCTCCCTGCCTCCCTGCCTCCCTGCCTCCCTGTCTCCCTGCCTCCCTTCCTCCCTGTCTCCCTGCCTCCCTGTCTCCCTGCCTCCCTGCCTCCCTGCCTCCCTGCCTCCCTGCCTCCCTGTCTCCCTGCCTCCCTGCCTCCCTGTCTCCCTGCCTCCCTTCCTCCCTGTCTCCCTGCCTCCCTGCCTCCCTGTCTCCCTGTCTCCCTGTCTCCCTGTCTCCCTGCCTCCCTGCCTCCCTGTCTCCCTGCCTCCCTGTCTCCCTGTCTCCCTGTCTCCCTGCCTCCCTGTCTCCCTGTCTCCCTGTCTCCCTGCCTCCCTGCCTCCCTGTCTCCCTGCCTCCCTGCCTCCCTGCCTCCCTGCCTCCCTGCCTCCCTGTCTCCCTGTCTCCCTGTCTCCCTGCCTCCCTGTCTCCCTGCCTCCCTGTCTCCCTGTCTCCCTGTCTCCCTGCCTCCCTGTCTCCCTGTCTCCCTGTCTCCCTGCCTCCCTGCCTCCCTGCCTCCCTGTCTCCCTGCCTCCCTGCCTCCCTGTCTCCCTGTCTCCCTGCCTCCCTGTCTCCCTGTCTCCCTGTCTCCCTGCCTCCCTGCCTCCCTGCCTCCCTGTCTCCCTGCCTCCCTGCCTCCCTGCCTCCCTGCCTCCCTGTCTCCCTGCCTCCCTGCCTCCCTGCCTCCCTGTCTCCCTGTCTCCCTGTCTCCCTGTCTCCCTGTCTCCCTGTCTCCCTGCCTCCCTGTCTCCTGCTCTTTTAACACATAATAGCCAGGGTCAATTCCATTTTAATTCCAGGCAATTCAGAATTGTGAATATATGGATGGATTCTTCCTTTCTTTAAATAATCATTAAGCTAAAAATAGGCCTAAATGACTGACGATGGCCAATGATCGTAGTGTGTGTGTGTGTGTGTGTGTGTGTGTGTGTGACCTCTTAAAAGTCTTAATATTTATTAATGTGGTCATTATTGTAACGGATTTCCTCCTCTTCGTCTGAGGAGGAGTGAGGATCGGACCAAAGCACAGCGTGGTAAGTGTTCATGATGATTTTTAGTTCAAACTCAGAACACTAAACAGAAAATAACAACGTGAATTTACAAAAACCCGAAACAGTACCGTGTGTCCAAAACACTCACACGGAAAACAAACACCCACAAACCAAAAGTGAAACCCAGGCTACCTAAGTATGATTCTCAATCAGAGACAAGTAACGACACCTGCCACTGATTGAGAACCACACTAGGCCGAACACAGAAACAGAACATAGAAAAACAAACATAGACTGCCCACATTAACTCACGCCTTCACCATACTAAAACAAAGATATAATAACAGAACTATGGTCAGAACGTTTCAATTATGTCCTAAAAAAGCAAGGATTTATGTGTTACTAAAGCCAATTCTAAAGTACAGTTTCCAGGGAGGCATGCAATTAACCAAATCCCCTTTAATCTTGAAATATAACTCAAAATTATTCTCAAAATGATGACTTTATTTTCTAATTAAAAATATTGAGCTTTTTATCAAAATATTTCGATTTTAATGTCGAAGATTCAATTTCAACGTTATTCTTGAAATAATGCTACTTTATTCTCAAAGCTATTTTTTACTTTATTCTTGAAATTTCTATTTTATTCTCAGAGTATTTAAAGTTCTTAATGTAGTACTATCCGTGAAAATAAAAATCCAAGTACCACCCATTAACATTTATTCATCTCAGACCCTCCCAGACCCACTCAGATCCTCCCAAACACTCTCAGACCCACTCGTACCCTCTCGGACCCTCTCAGACCCTCTCAGTTCCACTCAGACCCTTCCAGATCCTCTCAGACCTTCCCAGACCCTCTCAGACCCTCCCAGACCCTCTCAGACCCACTCAGACCCTCTCAGACCCTCAGACCCACTCAGATTAGGTACAGATACAGGTAACGAGTGGAGGACAGAGGAGCCTCTTAAAGAAGAAGTTACAGGTCTGTGAGAGCCAGAAATCTTGCTTGTTTGTAGGTGACCAAATACTTATTTTCCACCATAATTTGCAAATAAATTCATTAACAATCCTACAATGTGATTTGTTGGTGTTTTTACTCTCATTTTGTCTGTCATAGTTGAAGTGTACATATGATGAATATTACAGGCCTCTCTCATCTTTTAAGTGGGAGAACTTGCACAATTGGTGGCTGACTAAATACTTTTTTTGCCCCAATTTATATTTACAATCCCCTCATTAAAACAGATCCCTCATTAACCTTGCTGTTCTCAACAGCTCTTATCCATTGAGTAAATGACAGTGCAGGGAGCACAGTGTTATTTCTATTGGGGAAAAGGAAGGTAGATGTTAAATTATGAGGGAATAATTAAGTCCAGGTCAGAATACAGTGTCTGAAGACACACCCCCAAGCCACAACTTCATTTATTTGATCTCCACCCCCAATGAATAGCGTGGTGAAAAGCATGCTGATCTCAGGTTGATCTCAGTCTGATCTCAGGTTGATCTCATGCTGATCTCAGTTTGATCTCAGGTTGATCTCAGTTTGATCTCAGGTTGATCTCAGTCTGATCTCAGGTTGATCTCAGTCTGATCTCAGGTTGATCTCAGTCTGATCTCAGTCTGATCTCATGCTGATCTCAGGTTGATCTCAGTCTGATCTCAGGTTGATCTCATGCTGATCTCATGCTGATCTCAGATTGATCTCAGTTTGATCTCAGGTTGATCTCAGTTTGATCTCAGGTTGATCTCAGGCTGATCTCAGGCTGATCTCAATTGATCTCAGTCTGATCTCAGGTTGATCTCAGTCTGATCTCAGGTTGATCTCAGTCTGATCTCATGCTGATCTCAGGTTGATCTCATGCTGATCTCAGGTTGATCTCAGTCTGATCTCAGGTTGATCTCAGGCTGATCTCATGCTGATCTCAGGTTGATCTCATGCTGATCTCAGGTTGATCTCATGCTGATCTCAGGTTGATCTCATGCTGATCTGAGGTTGATCTCAGTCTGATCTCATGCTGATCTCAGGTTGATCTCAGTCTGATCTCATGCTGATCTCAGGCTGATCTCAGGCTGATCTCAGTCTGATCTCAGGTTGATCTCAGGTTGATCTCAGGCTGATCTCAGGCAGATCTCATGCCGATCTCAGTCTGATCTCAGGGAATAATGAGGGAATAATTAAGTCCAGGTCAGAATACAGTGTCTGTAGACACACCCCCAAGTCACAACTTAATTTATTTGATCTCCACCCCCAATGAATAGCGTGGTGAAAAGCATGCTGATCTCAGGTTGATCTCAGTCTGATCTCATGCTGATCTCAGGTTGATCTCAGTCTGATCTCAGGTTGATCTCAGTCTGATCTCATGCTGATCTCAGGTTGATCTCATGCTGATCTCAGGTTGATCTCAGTCTGATCTCAGGCAGATCTCATGCTGATCTCAGGTTGATCTCAGTCTGATCTCATGCTGATCTCAGGTTGATCTCATGCTGATCTCAGGCAGATCTCAGGCTGATCTCAGGTTGATCTCAGTCTGATCTCATGCTGATCTCAGGTTGATCTCATGCTGATCTCAGGCAGATCTCATGCTGATCTCAGGTTGATCTCAGTCTGATCTCATGCTGATCTCAGGTTGATTTCATGCTGATCTCAGGCAGATCTCAGGCTGATCTCAGGCAGATCTCATGCCGATCTCATGCTGATCTCATGCTGATCTCAGGCAGATCTCAGGCAGATCTCAGGCAGATCTCAGGCAGATCTCAGGCAGATCTCATGCCGATCTCAGTCTGTGTGTGACTTAGGATGTGAAATCTGAAAAAGTTTGAAGCTGGGGTGTCCTTCCTACCACTTCATTCGCTCTCCTGTCTGTCCATCAATTCCAAAGTTATTGACCAATCACATGCCTGCAATCGTTACATCATAGTGTAGCAGGAACGAGGGGTTACATCATAGCAGGAAAGAGGGGTTACATCATAACAGGAAACAGGGGTTACATCATAGCAGGAAAGAGGGGTTACATCATAACAGGAAACAGGGTTACATCATAGCAGGAAAGAGGGGTTTTCATCATGGTAGCACATTCAGAGAACGATGTATAGCCATTAATCTAAAATAATGTATATGTGTTAAATAAACAAAACAAAACGTTATGTTTGTCATCAAAATCAGTTAATGCAACTAAACTGTCCGTTCATCTCATATTAATCGTGCCAGTCTAACTCGGGTTGGATTTCCCCCCCCCCAATAGGAAGTGAGGTCGTCTGTAGCTCAGTTGGTAGAGCCTGGCTGTTGCAATGGACATGATAGTGGGTGAAATTCCTAGAACCATCCATGTGGAAAAATGTTACTTTGGATTTCCGCTAAAATGTATTCCCAATCCCAGATCAGTTCCCAATCTAAAATATATTAATCATCCAGATTCCCAATCTCAGATGTATTCCCAATCCCAGATGTATTCCCAATC
>NC_143030.1:8667092-8684592 GCF_057628025.1 Oncorhynchus mykiss
CCCTCCTCCCTCTCCTCACCCCTCCTCCCTCTCCTCACCCCTCCTCACCTCTCCTCACCCCTCCTCCCTCTCCTCACCCCTCCTCACCCCTCCTCCCTCTCCCTCCTCCCTCTCCTCACCCCTTCTCAACCCCATTTCCTCCCTCCCTTCCTCCCTCTGGTCATTGATTAGGCATCATTGTAGTAGGCGTGTTGATTGTTCCATTCAGCAGTTCAGCTCAGAGGGAAAACTACATTTCCCATTTGGTCCGCGGGATGTCAGGAAACGGCGCCGAAACCGGCCTCTACGGGCTAAAAAACGACTAAAACTACACCATTCATCCACAATGATTTAGCCCAGTCAGAATGAATAATTAAATCTTAGAGTTGTTTGTCACAGAACATGGGCAGATGAATCCAGTTTACTTTGTCCAGGGACATCAGGACATGAAGTCCGACTGCGACATCTTGTTGCTCAACTCTCTCTGCAACCCTAGTTCAGCCAATTGGAGGGCAGAAAGCTGAATATGATTAGCCAACCAGTTCGCAAGTTACTCATATAAGTAGATGTTACATCACTTCAACTTTGTTTAATTATCTTTTCTGTGTATCTCTCTCTGTATCTCTCTCTGTATCTCTCTCTGTATCTCTCTCTCTCTCACTGTATCTCTCTTACTGTATCTCTCTCGGTATCTCTCTCTGTAACTCTCTCTGTATCTCTCTCTGTATCTCTCTCTGTATCTCTCTCTCTCTCACTGTATCTCTCTCACTGTATCTCTCTCGGTACCTCTCTCGGTATCTCTCTCGGTATCTCTCTCTGCATCTCTCTGTTACGGTGCGTGAATGAGGACCCAAAAGCGAATTAACAAAACAGAGTTACTTTAATGATGAAAACAAAACGTAGGCTCAGACCGACAGGCAGATTCCGACAGGACAGGACAAGGTTACAGTAACACGACGATGGTCTGGTTCAGGCATGAATGACACAAACAAACAAACAAGAATCCGACAAGGACAGGAGCAGAAACAGAGAGAGATATAGGGACCTAATCAGAGGGAAAAAGGGAACAGGTGGGGAACGGGGTGAATGGGTAGTTAGAGGAGACAAGGGACAGCTGGGGGAAAGCGGGGGAGAAAAGGTAACCTGACACGACCAGCAGAGGGAGACAGGGTGAAGGGAAAGGACAGAGACAAGACAACATGACAGTACCCCCCCACTCACCGAGCGCCTCCTGGCGCACTCGAGGAGGAAACCTGGCGGCAACGGAGGAAATCCTCGATCAGCGCACGGTCCAGCACGTCCCGAGAGGGAACCCAACTCCTCTCCTCCGGACCGTACCCCTCCCAATCAACAAGGTACTGGTGACCACGGCCCCGAGGACGCATGTCCAAAATCCTGCGGACCCTGTAGATGGGTGCGCCCTCGACAAGGATGGGGGGGGGGGGGGGAAGACGAGCGGGGGCGCGAAGAACGGGCTTAACACAAGAGACATGGAAGACCGGGTGGACGCGACGAAGGTATCGCGGAAGAAGAAGTCGCACTGCGACAGGATTAATGACCCGAGAAATACGGAACGGACCAATGAACCGCGGGGTCAACTTGCGAGACGCCGTCTTAAGGGGAAGGTTCTGAGTGGAGAGCCAAACTCTCTGACCGCGACAATATCTAGGACTCTTAGTTCTACGCTTATTAGCAGCCCTCACAGTCTGCGTCCTATAACGGCAAAGTGCAGACCTGACCCTCTTCCAGGTGCGCTCGCAACGTTGGACAAAAGCCTGAGCGGAGGGGACGCTGGACTCGGCGAACTGAGATGAGAACAGCGGAGGCTGGTACCCGAGGCTACTCTGAAAAGGAGATAGCCCGGTTGCAGACGAAGGAAGCGAGTTGTGGGCGTATTCTGCCCAGGGGAGCTGTTCTGACCAAGACGCAGGGTTGCGAAAAGAAAGACTGCGTAAGATGCGACCAATAGTCTGATTGGCCCGTTCTGCTTGACCGTTAGACTGGGGGTGAAAGCCGGAAGAGAGACTGACGGAAGCCCCAATCAAACGACAAAACTCCCTCCAAAATTGAGACGTGAATTGCGGACCTCTGTCCGAAACGACGTCTGACGGAAGGCCATGAATTCTGAAAACATTCTCGATGATGATTTGTGCCGTCTCTTTAGCAGAAGGAAGCTTAGCAAGGGGAATGAAATGAGCCGCCTTAGAGAACCTATCGACAACCGTAAGAATAACAGTCTTCCCCGCTGACGAAGGCAGTCCGGTGACAAAATCTAAGGCGATGTGAGACCACGGTCGAGAGGGAATGGGAAGCGGCCTGAGACGGCCGGCAGGAGGGGAGTTACCGGACTTAGTCTGCGCGCAGACCGAACAAGCAGCCACGAAACGACGCGTGTCATGCTCCCGGGTGGGCCACCAAAAACGCTGGCGAATGGAAGCAAGCGTACCCCGAACGCCAGGGTGGCCGGCTAACTTGGCAGAGTGAGCCCACTGAAGAACGGCCAGACGAGTAGGAACGGGAACGAAAAGAAGGTTCCTAGGACAAGCGCGCGGCGACGGAGTGTGAGTGAGCGCTTGCTTTACCTGCCTCTCAATTCCCCAGACAGTCAACCCGACAACACGCCCCTCAGGGAGAATCCCCTCGGGGTCAGTGGAGGCTACTGAAGAACTGAAGAGACGAGATAAAGCATCAGGCTTGGTGTTCTTAGAGCCCGGACGATAAGAAATCACGAACTCGAAACGAGCGAAAAACAGCGCCCAACGCGCCTGACGCGCATTAAGACGTTTGGCAGAACGGATGTACTCAAGGTTCCTATGGTCAGTCCAAACGACAAAAGGAACGGTCGCCCCCTCCAACCACTGTCGCCATTCGCCTAGGGCTAACCGGATGGCGAGCAGTTCGCGGTTTCCCACATCATAGTTACGTTCCGACGGGGACAGGCGATGAGAAAAATACGCGCATGGGTGGACCTTGTCGTCAGAGAGGGAGCGCTGAGAAAGAATGGCTCCCACGCCCACCTCTGACGCGTCAACCTCGACAACGAACTGTCTAGAGACGTCAGGTGTAACAAGGATAGGAGCGGATGTAAAACGATTCTTGAGGAGATCAAAAGCTCCCTGGGCGGAAACAGGCCACTTAAAGCACGTCTTGACAGAAGTAAGGGCTGTGAGAGGAGCTGCCACCTGACCGAAATTACGGATGAAACGACGATAGAAGTTCGCGAAGCCGAGAAAGCGCTGCAGCTCGACGCGTGACTTAGGAGCGGGCCAATCAATGACAGCTTGGACCTTAGCGGGATCCATCTTAATGCCTTCAGCGGAAATAACAGAACCGAGAAATGTGACGGAGGAGGCATGAAAAGTGCACTTCTCAGCCTTCACAAAAAGACAATTCTCTAAAAGGCGCTGGAGGACACGTCGAACGTGCTGAAGATGAATCTGGAGTGACGGTGAAAAAATCAGGATATCGTCAAGGTAAACGAAAACAAAGATGTTCAGCATGTCTCTCAGGACATCATTGACTAATGCCTGAAAGACAGCTGGAGCGTTAGCGAGGCCGAAAGGAAGAACCCGGTATTCAAAGTGCCCTAACGGAGTGTTAAACGCCGTCTTCCACTCGTCCCCCTCCCTGATGCGCACGAGATGGTAAGCGTTACGAAGGTCCAACTTAGTGAAAAACCTGGCTCCCTGCAGGATCTCGAAGGCTGAAGACATAAGAGGAAGCGGATAACGATTCTTAACTGTTATGTCATTCAGCCCTCGATAATCTATGCAGGGGCGCAGAGACCCGTCCTTCTTCTTGACAAAAAAAAACCCCGCTCCGGCGGGAGAGGAGGAGGGGACTATGGTACCGGAGTCAAGAGCTACAGACAAATAATCCTCGAGAGCCTTACGTTCGGGGGCCGACAGAGAGTATAGTCTACCCCGGGGGGGAGTGGTTCCCGGAAGGAGATCAATACTACAATCATACGACCGGTGTGGAGGAAGAGAGGTGGCCCTGGACCGACTGAACACCGTGCGCAG
Organism: Oncorhynchus mykiss; assembly: GCF_057628025.1. Lineage (NCBI taxonomy): Eukaryota > Metazoa > Chordata > Actinopteri > Salmoniformes > Salmonidae > Oncorhynchus > Oncorhynchus mykiss. Next base: position 8,671,094 of record NC_143030.1, read on the forward strand.
ATCGTGATATTCCTCCGGCACCCCTGTCAAATCACCAGGCTCCTCCTGTGAAGAAGAGACAGAGGAAACAGGAGGGATAGCAGACATTAAACATTTCACATGACAAGAGACGTTCCAGGAGAGGATAGAATTACTAGACCAATTAATGGAAGGATTATGACAAACTAGCCAGGGATGGCCCAAAACAACAGGTGTAAAAGGTGAACGAAAAATCAAAAAAGAAATGGTTTCGCTATGATTACCAGAAACAGTGAGGGTTAAAGGTAGCGTCTCACGCTGAATCCTGGGGAGAGGACTACCATCCAGGGCGAACAAGGCAGTGGACTCCCTTAACTGTCTGAGAGGAATGTCATGTTCCCGAGCCCAGGTCTCGTCCATAAAACAGCCCTCCGCCCCAGAGTCTATTAAGGCACTGCAGGAAGCTGACGAACCGGTCCAGCGTAGATGGACCGACAAGGTAGTGCAGGATCTTGAAGGAGAGACAGGAGTAGTAGCGCTCACCAGTAGCCCTCCGCTTACTGATGAGCTCTGGCTTTTACTGGACATGAAGTGACAAAATGACCAGCAGAACCGCAATAGAGACAGAGGCGGTTGGTGATTCTCCGTTCCCTCTCCTTAGTCGAGATGCGGATACCTCCCAGCTGCATAGGCTCAGCTCCCGAGCCGGCAGAGGAAGATGGTAGTGATGCGGAGAGGGGGGCAACGGAGAACGCGAGCTCCTTTCCACGAGCTCGGTGACGAAGATCAACCCGTCGCTCAATGCGAATAGCGAGTTCAATCAAGGAATCCACGCTGGAAGGAACCTCCCGGGAGAGAATCTCATCCTTTACCTCTGCGCGGAGACCCTCCAGAAGACGAGCGAGCAAAGCCGGCTCGTTCCAGCCACTGGAGGCAGCAAGAGTGCGAAACTCAATAGAGTAGTCTGTTATGGATCGATTGCCTTGACATAGGGAAGACAGGGCCCTGGAAGCCTCCTCCCCAAAAACAGATCGATCAAAAACCCGTATCATCTCCTCCTTAAAGTCCTGATACTGGTTAGTACACTCAGCCCTTGCCTCCCAGATTGCCGTGCCCCACTCACGAGCCCGTCCAGTAAGGAGAGATATGACGTAGGCGACACGAGCAGTGCTCCTGGCGTAAGTGTTGGGCTGGAGAGAAAACACAATATCACACTGGGTGAGGAACGAGCGGCATTCAGTGGGCTCCCCAGAGTAACACGGCGGGTTATTGATTCTGGGCTCCGGAGATTCGAAAGCCCTGGAAGTGGCCGGTGGATCGAGGCGGAGATGGTGAACCTGTTCTGTGAGGTTGGAGACTTGGGTGGCCAGGGTCTCAACGGCATGTCGAGCAGCAGACAATTCCTGCTCGTGTCTGCCTAGCATCGCTCCCTGGATCTCGACGGCTGAGTGGAGAGGATCCGAAGTCGCTGGGTCCATTCTTGGTCGGATTCTTCTGTTACGGTGCGTGAATGAGGACCCAAAAGCGAATTAACAAAACAGAGTTACTTTAATGACGAAAACAAAACGTAGGCTCAGACCGACAGGCAGATTCCGACAGGACAGGACAAGGTTACAGTAACACGACGATGGTCTGGTTCAGGCATGAATGACACAAACAAACAAACAAGAATCCGACAAGGACAGGAGCAGAAACAGAGAGAGATATAGGGACCTAATCAGAGGGAAAAAGGGAACAGGTGGGGAACGGGGTGAATGGGTAGTTAGAGGAGACAAGGGACAGCTGGGGGAAAGCGGGGGAGAAAAGGTAACCTGACACGACCAGCAGAGGGAGACAGGGTGAAGGGAAAGGACAGAGACAAGACAACATGACACTCTCTCTGTCTCTCTCTCTGTCTCTCTCTCTGTCTCTCTCTCTGTATCTCTCTCTGTCTCTCTCTCTGTATCTCTCTCTGTATCTCTCTGTATCTCTCTCTGTATCTCTCTCACACTGTATCTCTCTGTATCTCTCTCTGTATCTCTCTCTCTGTATCGCTCTCTGTATCTCTCTCTCTCTGTATCTCTTTCTGTATCTCTCTCTGTATCTCTCTTTATCTCTCTCTTTATCTCTCTCTTTCACTCTCTCTTTATATCTCTCTTTATCTCTCTCTTTATCTCTCTCTTTCACTCTCTCTTTATATCTCTCTTTATCGCTCTCTTTATATCTCTCTTTATCTCTCTCTTTATATCTCTCTTTATCTCTCTCTTTATATCTCTCTTTATATCTCTCTTTATATCTCTCTTTCACTCTCTCTTTATATCTCTCTTTATCTCTCTCTTTATCTCTCTCTTTCACTCTCTCTTTATATCTCTCTTTATCTCTCTCTTTATATCTCTCTTTATCTCTCTCTTTATATCTCTCTTTATCTCTCTCTTTATATCTCTCTTTATCGCTCTCTTTCAATCTCTCTTTATATCTCTCTTTATTGCTCTCTTTCTATCTCTCTTTATCGCTCTCTTTCAATCTCTCTGTATCTCTCTCTTTATCTCTCTTTCTTTCTTTGTGTCTTCTGTAATAGGATGAACTTCAGAGTTCATGACTCTACTAAGACGTGTGGATGAATGACATGAATGTGTCTGTATTTAAAACCAGAAGACATTTTGACATTTCCTACGGGATGTCCCCATTCGTCACATAAATTACACACATAACATAACATAACATAACATAACATAACATACACACACACACACACACACACACACACACACACACACACACACACACACACACACACTGCAACCATATTCTCCCACTTAATATCTCATTTGAAACCAAAACGGGGGACGGCTTTAAGTCCTCTCCCAAGAAGTTCCTTGTGACCTTTCTGTGTTCCAGAATGTTCCGGAATGTTGCCATCCTGTCTCAGTAACAACACTGTGAGACAATGCCTCTACTCTGATTCCTCTATTCTTTTTCTCTTTCTTTCCTTCCTTTTCTGTTGATTTTCAAAGGACCAGAACATCAGGCAACGGTCATGTTGTTTTTCTCAACAAGCTCTCACAGTCTCCTTGCAGAATGAGAAGTTTCTCCAAACATCAGATTTATAATTTCTCTATACTTAACTTTTGGGCTGAGATCCCGTTAACGGGATCGATATGACAACAGCCAGTGAAAGTGCAGAGCGCCAAATTCAAAACAACAGAAATCCCATAATTAAATAGTTAAAATTCATCAAACATACAAGTATTTTACACCATTTTAAAGATACACTTCGTGTTAATCGAACCGCAGTGTCCGATTTCAAAAAGGCTTTACAGCGAAAGCAAACCAAACGATTATGTTAGGTCACCACCTAGTCACAGAAAAACACAGCCATTTTTCCAGCCAAAGAGAGGAGTCACCAGAAGCAGAAATAGAGATAAATGAATCATACATTTTTGATTATCTTCATCAGATGGCACCCATAGGACTTCATGTTACACAATACATGTATGTTTTGTTCGGTAAAGTTCATATTTAAAAAATGTCAGTATACTTTGGCATGTTACGTTCAGCCTTCAAAATATGCATTAAAGCCATCGCTAGACAAGCATTTGTGTAAGTTTATCATGGCATAATGCTATGCTAGGCTCTGCTGGCAGCAGGCAACATTTTCACAAAAATAAGAAAAGCAACCAAATTAAATAATTTACCTTTGAAGAACTTCGGATGCTTTCACTCAGGAGACTCCCAGTTAGATAGCAAATGTTCCTTTTTTCCAAAAATATTATTTTTGTAGGCGAAATAGCTCCCGTTTGTTTATCATGCTTGACTGAGAAATCGACGAAAAATACTTCAACTATAACGGCAAACATTTTTCAAAATTTGCTCCATAATATCGACAGAAACACGGCAAACGTTGTTTAGGATCCATCCTCAAGGTGTTTTTCACATATATATTCGATAATATATCCGTCGAGGATTTCCCATAAGAAGCGATTGGAAAAATGGCTACCTCAGTATTTTACGCAAGATTTTCTCCGGGAGACACCATGTGACCACTCGCTATATATGGTCCCTTACAGCCATTCTCCAATGGAAATGCCTAAAAAGACGTCACAATGCTGTAGACACCTTGGGGAATGCGTGGAAAACGTAAGCTCATTCGTAGCTCATTCACAGCTATATAAGGAGTCATTGGCATGAGGCAGTTTAAAAAAATGCGGCACTTCCTGATTGGATTTTTATCTGGATTTCGCCTGTAACATCAGTTCTGTGGCACTCACAGACAATATCTTTGCAGTTTTGGAAACGTCAAGAGTGTTTTCTTTCCAAAGCTGTCAATTATATGCATAGTCGAGCATCCTTTCGTGACAAAATATCTTGTTTAAAACGGGAACGTTTTTCATCCAAAAATTAAACCCCAGAGTTTCAAGAGGTTAATGCAACCGCTGTGTCAGATTTTAAAAAGCTTTACTGAAAAGGCACACCATGCTGTAATCTGAGTACGGCGCTCAGAGACCAAACAGATATCCGCCATGTTGTGGAGTCAACAGAAGTCAGAAATAGCATTATAAGTATTCATAGACAGAGCTGTATTCACTTACCTTTGATGATCTTCATCGGAATACACTCCCAGGAATCCCAGTTCCACAATAAATGTTTGTTTTTGTTCGATAATGTCCATCATTTATGTCCAAATACCTTCGCGAGTTTAGCCCGGTAATCCAAATTCATGAAGCTCGATCACTAGGAGCAGACGAAAAGTCAAAAGTTCCTGTTACAGTCCGTAGAAACACGTCAAACGATGTATAGAATCAATCGTTAGGATGTTTTTAACATAAATCTTCAATAATGTTCCAACCGGAGAATTCCTTTGTCTTCAGAAATGCAATGGAACTCATGCCTCTCTGGCAGACCTCTGACTCAATCCCTCTCATTCCTCCCTCCATCACAATAGAAGCATCAAACAAGGTGTCATCTAGTGGAAGCCGTAGGAAGTGCAATTTGAGCCCATAGACACTGTGCATTCGATAGGGCAAGAGTTGAAAAACTACAAACCTCAGATTTCCCACTTCCTGGTTAGATTTTTCTCAGGTTTTTGCCTGCCATATGAGTTCTGTTATACTCACAGACATCATTCAAACAGTTTTAGAAACTTCGGAGTGTTTTCTATCCAAATCTACTAATAATATGCATATATTAGTAGAAGACAGTTTACTCTGGGCACCTTATTCATCCAAGCTACTCAATACTGCCCACAGCCATGACAAGTTAAACATTATTTTAACGCATTTCCTGACTTCCACAAGACATGGATAAATGTCCAATTTCAAAGTCATACTTGAGCGATCTGCCTGGTTTCCCTACTCCTCCTTCTCCTCATCCCTTCATCCCTCATCCTTTGTTTTCTCTCTCTTCTCTTCTCTTCTCTTCTGAGAAAGTCTGTGACGGTTGTCCAACAGCTCTTAAGCAATGCTGAGAGGGAGAGAGAGGGGGAGGGGGAGAGGGAGAGGGGGAGAGAGGGGGGAGAGGGGGAGAGAGGGAGGGAGAGGGAGAAGGGGAGAGAGGGAGGGAGAGGGAGAGGGGGAGAGAGAGGGAGAGGGGGAGAGAGAGAGGGAGAGGGAGAGAGAGGGGGAGGGGGTGAGGGGGAGAGAGGGAGGGAGAGGGAGAGAGAGAGGGTTGGGGGAGAGAGAGAGAGAGAGAGGGGGAGAGAGAGGGATGGGGTGAGAGGGAGGGAGAGTGAGAGGGGGAGAGAGAGGGAGAGGGGGAGAGAGAGAGGGAGAGGGAGAGAGAGGGGGAGGGGGAGAGGGGGAGAGAGGGAGGGAGAGGGAGAGAGAGAGGGGTGGGGGGAGAGAGAGAGAGAGAGAGAGAGAGAGAGGGGGATGGGGAGAGAGAGAGAGAGGGGGGGTGGGGAGAGAGGGAGGGAGAGAGAGAGAGAGAGGGAGAGAGAGAGAGAGAGAGAGAGGGGGAGAGAGAGAGGGGTAGAGAGAGGGATGGGGTGAGAGGGAGGGAGAGTGAGAGGGGGAGAGAGAGGGAGAGGGGGAGAGAGAGAGGGAGAGGGAGAGAGAGGGGGAGGGGGAGAGGGGGAGAGAGGGAGGGAGAGGGAGAGAGAGAGGGGTGGGGGGAGAGAGAGAGAGAGAGAGAGGGGGATGGGGAGAGAGAGAGAGAGAGAGGGAGGGTGGGGAGAGAGGGAGGGAGAGAGAGAGAGAGGGGGAGAGAGAGAGAGAGAGAGAGAGAGAGGGGGAGAGAGAGAGGGGGAGAGAGAGGATGAGAGAGGAGAGAGGGAGAGAGAGAGGGGGAGAGGGAGAGAGGGAGAGAGGGAGAGAGAGAGAGAGAGAGGGAGAGAGAGGGATGGGGAGAGAGAGAGCAAGGGAGAGAGAGGGGGAGAGGGAGAGAGGGAGAGAGAGAGGGTGAAAGAGAGGGGGAGAGGGAGAGAGAGAGGGAGCGAGAGAGAGAGGGAGGGAGAGCAGAGAGGGGAGAGAGAGAGAGGGGGAGAGGGAGAGAGAGGGGGGGAGAGAGAGAGTGGGGGACAGAGCGAGGGATAGAGAGAGAAAATAATATTGGAAGCTTTACAAGTTGTTCCAAGCCATCAGGATGCAAGTTTTCAATTCCTGGTAATTGGGTTAGGGTAATTGCTACAAGCTGAGAGGGGAGGGTGTAGAGGGTGGAGGGGTTGTTTAAAGTCTTCTCTTGGGGGAGAGCCGGGGGGAGACGAGTAGGGTGCGATTTGACAGGGCCCTAAGGATGGGGTCCATTCTTGGTCATGGGAGTGTGGTCAGCCCTGAAACATGAGGCAGTGGTAGAGCCGTGACTATGGACCATGGACTATGGACCATGACGTTGGACCGTGGCGTTGGACCATGGCGTTGAACCGTGACGATGGACCATAGCATTGGACCGTGACGTTGGACCGTGACGTTGGACCGTGACGTTGTGGCTCTGCTGTCATCTCAGCTCTGTCTGTGGCTCTGCTGTCATCCCAGCTCTGTCTGTGGCTCTGCTGTCATCCCAGCTATGTCTGTGGCTCTGCTGTCATCTCAGCTCTTTCTGTGACTCTGCTGTCATCCCAGCTCTGTCTGTGGCTCTGCTGTCATCCCAGCTCTGTCTGTGGCTCTGCTGTCATCTCAGCTCTTTCTGTGACTCTGCTGTCATCCCAGCTCTGTCTGTGGCTCTGCTGTCATCCCAGCACTGTCTGTGGCTCTGCTGTCATCCCAGCTCTGTCTGTGGCTCTGCTGTCATCTCAGCTCTGTCTGTGGCTCTGCTGTCATCCCAGCTCTTTCTGTAACTCTGCTGTCATCCCAGCTCTGTCTGTGGCTCTGCTGTCATCTCAGCTCTTTTTGTGACTCTGCTGTCATCCCAGCTCTGTCTGTGGCTCTGCTGTCATCCCAGCTCTGTCTGTGGCTCTGCTGTCATCCCAGCTCTGTCTGTGGCTCTGCTGTCATCCCAGCTCTGTCTGTGGCTCTGCTGTCATCCCAGCTCTGTCTGTGGCTCTGCTGTCATCTCAGCTCTGTCTGTGGCTCTGCTGTCATCCCAGCTCTGTCTGTGGCTCTGCTGTCATCTCAGCTCTGTCTGTGGCTCTGCTGTCATCTCAGCTCTGTCTGTGGCTCTGCTGTCATCCCAGCTCTTTCTGTGGCTCTGCTGTCATCCCAGCTCTGTCTGTGGCTCTGCTGTCATCTCAGCTCTGTCTGTGGCTCTGCTGTCATCCCAGCTCTTTCTGTGTCTCTGCTGTCATCCCAGCTCTGTCTGTGGCTCTGCTGTCATCTCAGCTCTTTCTGTGGCTCTGCTGTCATCCCAGCTCTTTCTGTGGCTCTGCTGTCATCCCAGCTCTGTCTGTGACTCTGCTGTCATCCCAGCTCTTTCTGACTCAGCAATAAAATATGGCTTTGCTCTCATTTCAACTCTTTCTCAGGAGGAAGTGACCTTGTTCATCTGACTTAGATTTCAACATGATGTTTAATTATCGCTCCCTTTTCTTTCCGTTTCTCTCGATGTCACTATTGCGAGAGGTGAGCATGTGACGTCACAAGACCTAAAACAGTTATGTTTCTCTTCATCTGAGTCTCACCTCGACTTCCTGCTCTTCTGACTTCTTGCTCTTCTGACTTCCTACTCTTCTGACTTCTTGCTCTTCTGACTTCCTGCTCTTCTGACTTCTTGCTCTTCTGACTTCCTACTCTTCTGACTTCTTGTTCTTCTGACTTCCTACTCTTCTGACTTCCTACTCTTCTGACTTCCCACTCTTCTGACTTCCTACTCTTCTGACTTCCTACTCTTCTGACTTCCCACTCTTCTGACTTCCTACTCTTCTGACTTCCTACTCTACTGACTTCTTGCTCTTCTGACTTCTTGCTCTTCTGACTTCCTACTCTTCTGACTTCCTACTCTTCTGACTTCCCACTCTTCTGACTTCCTACTCTTCTGACTTCCTACTCTTCTGACTTCCTACTCTTCTGACTTCCTACCCTTCTGACTTCCTACCCTTCTGACTTCCTACTGTTCTGACTTCCTACTCATCTGACTTCTTCTGAGATCCCCTACAAACTATGGAAGTGTTCATGGGAACACATACACCTGTGATACCATCTAGGATCATATCAGAATCTGTGGAATAAAAATACGTACACAGTTAGCTAAGCAGGTCATCTGAGGTCAGTCTCCTCCTCTAAATGGGCAGATCTTCTGAGGTCAGTCTCCTCTTCTCAATGGGCAGATCATCTGAGGTCAGTCTCCTCTTCTCAATGGACAGATCATCTGAGGTCAGTCTCCTCTTCTCAATGGGCAGATCATCTGAGGTCAGTCTCCTCTTCTCAATGGGCAGATCATCTGAGGTCAGTCTCCTCTTCTCAATGGGCAGATCATCTGAGGTCAGTCTCCTCTTCTCAATGGGCAGATCATCTGAGGTCAGTCTCCTCCTCTCAATGGGCAGATCATCTGAGGTCAGTCTCCTCTTCTCAATGGGCAGATCATCTGAGGTCAGTCTCCTCTTCTCAATGGGCAGATTATCTGAGGTCAGTCTCCTCTTCTCAATGGACAGATCATCTGAGGTCAGTCTCCTCTTCTCAATGGGCAGATCATCTGAGGTCAGTCTCCTCTTCTCAATGGACAGATCATCTGAGGTCAGTCTCCTCTTCTCAATGGACAGATCATCTGAGGTCAGTCTCCTCTTCTCAATGGACAGATCATCTGAGGTCAGTCTCCTCTTCTCAATAGACAGATCATCTGAGGTCAGTCTCCTCTTCTAAATGGGCAGATCATCTGAGGTCAGGCTCCTCTTCTCAATGGGCAGATCATCTGAGGTCAGTCTCCTCTTCTCAATGGGCAGATCATCTGAGGTCAGTCTCCTCTTCTCAATGGGCAGATCATCTGAGGTCAGTCTCATCTTCTTTGAGGAATCTGGAATACATTTACCCCTTCGATAAACTGAGTGGTGCTAGTTGTTTCCATCTCTCTCCTCTACGGCTCTCTCTGTCTCCCTCACCCTCGCATTCCTTTTCGTCCCATATTTCTCTCTCTTCCTGTCTTTCTCTCCCTCTGTCTCTCTGATCTCTCTCTCTCTCTCTTCTCTCTCTTCCTCTCTTCCTCTATCCCTCTGCCTCTCTGATCTCTCTCTCTCTTCCTCTCTCTTCTCTCACTCTACCTCTCTGATTTATCTCTCTCTCTCTTCTGTCTCTTCCTCTCTCTTCCTCTCCTCTCCTTCTGCCTCTCTGATCTCTCTCTCTCTTCTCTCTCTTCCTCTATCTTCTCTCACTCTGCCTCTCTGATTTCTCTCTCTCTCTCTCTCTTCTGTCATTTCCTCTCCTCTTCCTCTGCCTCTCTGATCTCTCTCTCTCTTCTCTCTTCCTCTCCTCTCCCTCTGCCTCTGATCTCTCTCTCTCTTCTCTCTCTTCCTCTCTCTTCTCTCACTCTACCTCTCTGATTTCTCTCTCTCTCTCTTCTGTCTCTTCCTCTCTCTTCCTCTCCTCTCCTTCTGCCTCTCTGATCTCTGTCTCTCTTCTCTCTCTTCCTCTATCTTCTCTCACTCTGCCTCTCTGATTTCTCTCTCTCTCTCTCTCTCTTCTGTCATTTCCTCTCCTCTTCCTCTGCCTCTCTGATCTCTCTCTCTCTTCTCTCTCTTCCTCTCCTCTCCCTCTGCCTCTGATCTCTCTCTCTCTTCTCTCTCTTCCTCTCTCTTCTCCCACTCTGCCTCTCTGATCTCTCCCTCTCTTATCTCTCTTCCTCTCTCTCCTCTCCCTCTGCCTCTCTGATTTCTCTCTCTCTCTTCTCTCTCTTCCTCTCCTCTCCCTCTGCCTCTCTGATTTCTCTCTCTGTCTCTTCCTCTCTCTTCCTCTCCTCTCCCTCTGCCTCTCTGATCTCTCTCTCTCTTCTCTCTCTTCCTCGTCCTCTGCCTCTCTGATTTCTCTCTCTCTCTCTTCTGTCTCCTCCTCTCTCTTCCACTCCTCTCCCTCTGCCTCTCTGATCTCTCTCCCTCTCCTCTCTCTTCTACTCCTCTCCCTCTGCCTCTCTGATTTGTCTCTCTCTCTTCTGTCTCTTCCTCTCTCTTCCTCTCTCTCCTCTCACTCTGCCTCTCTGATTTCTCTATCTCTCTCTTCTGTCTCTTCCTCTCTCTTCTCTCCCTTTGCCTCTCTGATCTCTCTCCCTCTTCTCTCTCTTCCTCTCCTCTCCCTCTGCCTCTCTGATTTCTCTCTCTCTCTCTCTTCTGTCTCTTCCTCTCTCTTCTCTCACTCTGCCTCTCTGATTTCTCTCTCTCTCTCTTCTGTCTCTTCCTCTCTCTTCCTCTCCTCTCCGTCTGCCTCTCTGATCTCTCTCTCTCTTCTCTCTCTTCCTCTATCTTCTCTCACTCTGCCTCTCTGATTCATCTCTCTCTCTCTCTCTTCTGTCATTTCCTCTCCTCTTCCTCTGCCTCTCTGATCTCTCTCTCTCTTCTCTCTCTTCCTCTCCTCTCCCTCTGCCTCTGATCTCTCTCTCTCTTCTCTCTCTTCCTCTCTCTTCTCCCACTCTGCCTCTCTGATTTCTCTCTCTCTCTCTCTTCTGTCTCTTCCTCTCTCTTCCTCTCCTCTCCCTCTGCCTCTCTGATCTCTCTCTTTCTTCTCTCTCTTCCTCGTCCTCTGCCTCTCTGATTTCTCTCTCTCTCTCTCTTCTGTCTCTTCCTCTCTCTTCTCTCACTCTGCCTCTCTGATTTCTCTCTCTCTCTCTTCTGTCTCTTCCTCTCTCTTCCTCTCCTCTCCCTCTGCCTCTCTGATCTCTCTCCCTCTTCTCTCTCTTCCTCTCCTCTCCCTCTGCCTCTCTGATTTCTCTCTCTCTCTCTTCTGTCTCTTCCTCTCTCTTCTCTCCCTTTGCCTCTCTGATCTCTCTCCCTCTTCTCTCTCTTCCTTTCCTCTCTCTCTGCCTCTCTGATTTCTCTCTCTCTCGTCTCTCTCTTCCTCTCCTCTCCCTCTGCCTCTCTGATTTCTCTCTCTGTCTCTTCCTCTCTCTTCCTCTCCTCTCCCTCTGCCTCTCTGATTTCTCTCTCTGTCTCTTCCTCTCTCTTCATCACCTCTCCCTCAGCCTCTCTGATCTCTCCCTCTCTTATCTCTCTTCCTCTCTCTCCTCTCCCTCTGCCTCTCTGATTTCTCTCTCTCTCTTCTCTCTCTTCCTCTCCTCTCCCTCTGCCTCTCTGATTTCTCTCTCTGTCTCTTCCTCTCTCTTCCTCTCCTCTCCCTCTGCCTCTCTGATCTCTCTCTCTCTTCTCTCTCTTCCTCATCCTCTGCCTCTGATTTCTCTCTCTCTCTTCTGTCTCCTCCTCTCTCTTCCACTCCTCTCCCTCTGCCTCTCTGATCTCTCTCCCTCTCCTCTCTCTTCTACTCCTCTCCCTCTGCCTCTCTGATTTATCTCTCTCTCTTCTGTCTCTTCCTCTCTCTTCCTCTCCTCTCCCTCTGCCTCTCTGATCTCTCTCTCTCTCTTCTCTCTCTTTCTCGTCCTCTGCCTCTCTGATTTCTCTCTCTCTCTTCTCTCTCATCCTCTCCTCTCCCTCTGCCTCTCTGATTTCTCTCTCTGTCTCTTCCTCTCTCTTCATCACCTCTCCCTCAGCCTCTCTGATCTCTCCCTCTCTTATCTCTCTTCCTCTCTCTCCTCTCCCTCTGCCTCTCTGATTTCTCTCTCTCTCTTCTCTCTCTTCCTCTCCTCTCCCTCTGCCTCTCTGATTTCTCTCTCTGTCTCTTCCTCTCTCTTCCTCTCCTCTCCCTCTGCCTCTCTGATCTCTCTCTCTCTTCTCTCTCTTCCTCATCCTCTGCCTCTGATTTCTCTCTCTCTCTTCTGTCTCCTCCTCTCTCTTCCACTCCTCTCCCTCTGCCTCTCTGATCTCTCTCCCTCTCCTCTCTCTTCTACTCCTCTCCCTCTGCCTCTCTGATTTATCTCTCTCTCTTCTGTCTCTTCCTCTCTCTTCCTCTCTCTCCTCTCACTCTGCCTCTCTGATTTCTCTCTCTCTCTCTTCTGTCTCTTCCTCTCTCTTCTCTCCCTTTGCCTCTCTGATCTCTCTCCCTCTTCTCTCTCTTCCTCTCCTCTCCCTCTGCCTCTCTGATTTCTCTCTCTCTTCTCTCTCTTCCTCTCCTCTCCCTCTGCCTCTCTGATTTCTCTCTCTGTCTCTTCCTCTCTCTTCCTCTCCTCTCCCTCTGCCTCTCTGATCTCTCTCTCTCTTCTCTCTCTTCCTCATCCTCTGCCTCTGATTTCTCTCTCTCTCTTCTGTCTCCTCCTCTCTCTTCCACTCCTCTCCCTCTGCCTCTCTGATCTCTCTCCCTCTCCTCTCTCTTCTACTCCTCTCCCTCTGCCTCTCTGATTTATCTCTCTCTCTTCTGTCTCTTCCTCTCTCTTCCTCTCTCTCCTCTCACTCTGCCTCTCTGATTTCTCTCTCTCTCTCTTCTGTCTCTTTCTCTCTCTTCTCTCCCTTTGCCTCTCTGATCTCTCTCCCTCTTCTCTCTCTTCCTCTCCTCTCCCTCTGCCTCTCTGATTTCTCTCTCTCTTCTCTCTCTTCCTCTCCTCTCCCTCTGCCTCTCTGATTTCTCTCTCTCTCTCTTCTCTCTCTTCCTCTCCTCTCCCTCTGCCTCTCTGATTTCTCTATCTGTCTCTTCCTCTCTCCTCCTCTCTCTCCTCTCCCTCTGCCTCTCCGATTTCTCTCTCTCTCTTCTCTGTCTTCCTCTCCTCTCCCTCTGCCTCTCTGATTTCTCTCTCTGTCTCTTCCTCTCTCTTCCTCTCCTCTCCCTCTGCCTCTCTGATTTCTCTCTCTCTCTTCTCTCTCTTCCTCTCCTCTCCCTTTGCCTCTCTGATCTCCCATACTCTCATTGGAGATTAGACAGAAGAAAGCTTAGTTATAAAACAGGAGGTAAAACTCTAGCTGATCACACACACACACACACACACACACACACACACACACACACACACACACACACACACAAACACACACACACACACAGACACACACACACACACACACACACAGCAGAGATGTAGAGGAACTATGGTTCACCTTTACTGCAGGATTCAAGTTCCCTTTCTCCTAGTGCCATACTTTTAACCAGGGTCTATGGAGCTAGTGCCCTACG
>NC_143030.1:8689592-8692092 GCF_057628025.1 Oncorhynchus mykiss
CATCACCAACAAACTAACATGGTCCAAGCATACCAAGACAGTCGTGAAGAGGGCACAACAAAACCTATTCCCCCTCAGGAGACTGAAAAGATTTGGCATGGGTCCTCAGATCCTCAAAAGGTTCTACAGCTGCACCATCGAGAGCATCCTGACTGGCTGCATCATTGCCTGCACTGCTCGGTCTCCGACCACACCACCTCTGTAGTATGGCCCAGTACATCACTGGGGCCAAGCTTCCTGCCATCCAGGACATCTATACCAGGCGGTGTCAGAGGAAGGCGCTAAAAATGGTCAAAGACTCCAACCACCCTAATCATAGACTATTCTCTCTGGTACCACACGGCAAGCGGTACCGGAGCGCCAAGTTTAGGTCCAAGATGCTTCTAAAAACAGCTTCTACACCCAAGTATACAAGACTACTAAACATCTAATCAAATGGATAGCCTGACTATTTGCATGGCCCTCCCCTCCTATAACTTTAATAACTCTACCTACATGTACATATTACCTTAATTAGTTGACTTACCGGTGTCCCTGTATATTGAAATTGTCTCTGTACCGTAATACCCTGTATATTGCCTCCACATTGACTCTGTACCGGTACCCCCTGTATATAGACTCCACATTGACTCTGTACCAGTACCCCCTGTATATAGCCTGCACATTGACTCTGTACCGGTACCCCCTGTATATAGCCTCCACATTGACTCTGTACCAGTACCCTCTGTATATAGCCTCCACATTGACTCTGTACCGTAATACCCTGTATATAGCCTCCACATTGACTCTGTACTGTAATACCCTGTATATAGCCTCCACATTGACTCTGTACCGTAATGCCCTGTATATAGTCTCCACATTGACTCTGTACCGTAATTCCCTGTATATAGTCTCCACATTGACTCTGTATCGTAATACCCTGTATATAGCCTCCACATTGACTCTCTACCGTAACACCCTGTATATAGCCTCCACATTGACTCTGTACCATAATACCCTGTATATAGCCTCCACATTGACTCTCTACCGTAATACCCTGTATATAGCCTCCACATTGACTCTGTACCGTAATACCCTGTATATAGCCTCCACATTTTCTCTGTACCATAATACCCTGTATATAGCCTCCACATTGACTCTCTACCGTAATACCCTGTATATAGCCTCCACATTGACTCTCTACCGTAATACCCTGTATATAGCCTCCACATTGACTCTGTACCGTAATACCCTGTATATAGCCTCCACATTGACTTTGTACCGTAATACCCTGCATATAGCCTCCACATTGACTCTGTACTGGTACCCCCTGTATATAGCCTCCACATTGACTCTGTACCGTAATACCCTGTCTATAGCCTCCACATTGACTCTGTACCGTAATATCCTGTATATAGCCTCCACATTGACTCTGTACCGTAATACCCTGTATATAGCCTCCACATTGACTCTGTACTGGTACCCCCTGTATATAGCCTCCACATTGACTCTGTACCGTAATACCCTGTCTATAGCCTCCACATTGACTATGTACCGTAATATCCTGTATATAGCCTCCACATTGACTCTGTACCGTAATACCCTGTATATAGCCTCCACATTGACTCTGTACCGTAATACCCTGTATATAGCCTCCACATTGACTCTGTACCAGTACCCCCTGTATATAGCCTCCACATTGACTCTGTACCGTAATACCCTGTATATAGCCTCCACATTGACTCTGTACCGTAATACCCTGTATATAGCCTCCACATTGACTCTGTACCGTAATACCCTGTATATAGTCTCGCTACTGTTATTTTAATGCTGCTCTTTAATTATTTGTTATTTTTACATTTTTGTTATTTACCACTTATTTTTCAAAAAATTGCATTGTTGGTTTAGGGCTTGTATTCAGCATTTCACTGCAAGGTGTTGTATCGGTGTATAATGTGATTTGATTTGATAACATGTTAACCTGATAACCTGTTAACCGGATAACCTGATAACCTGATAACATGTTAACCTGTTAACCCGGTAACCTGTTAACCTGATGACATGTTAACCTGATAACCTGATAACATGTTAACCTGATAACATGTTAACCTGGTAACTTGTTAACCTGGTAACTTGGTAACCTGATAACCTGATAACATGTTAACCTGTTAACCTGATAACCTGGTAACTTGGTAACCTGATAACATGTTAACCTGATAACCTGATAACATGTTAACCTGATAACTTGGTAACCTGATAACATGTTAACCTGATAACCTGATAACATGTTAACCTGATAACCTGATAACATGTTAACCTGGTAACATGTTAACCTGATAACTTGGTAACCTGATAACCTGGTAACTTGGTAACCTGATAACATGGTAACCTGATAACATGTTAACCTGATAACTTGGTAACCTGATAACCTGATAACATGTTAACCTGATAACATGTTAACCTGGTAACTTGGTAACCTGATAACTTGGTAACCTGATAACATGTTAACCTGATAACTTGG
>NC_143030.1:8697092-8714592 GCF_057628025.1 Oncorhynchus mykiss
TGCCAGTGGCAGGTCATTGATAAATATAGAAAAGAGTAGAGGGCCTAAAAAGCTGCCCTGCGGTACACCACACTTGACATGTTTGACATTAGAGACGCTTCCATTAAAGAAAACCCTCTTGAGTTCTATTAGATAGATGGCTCTGAATCTATGTTATGGCAGAGGTTGAAAAGCCATAACATTCATTTTTCTCAACAACAGGTTATGGTCAATAATATCAAAGGCTGCACTGAAATCTAACAGTACAACTCCCACAATCTTCTTATTATCAATTTCTTTCAACCAATCATCAGTCATTTGTGTCAGTGCAGTACATGTTGAGTACCCTTCTCTATAGGCATGCTGAAAGTATGTTGTTAATTTGTTTACAGAGAAATAGCATTGTGTTTGGTCAAACACAATTCTTTCCAACAGTTTGTTAAGAGCTGGCAGCAAGCTGATAGGTCTGCTGTTAGAACCAGTAATGGCCACTTTACCACTCGGGTAACGGAATGACTTTGGCTTCCCTCCAGGCCTGAGGACAAAGACTTTCCTCTAGGCTCAGATTAAAGATATGACAGATAGGAGTGGTTATAGAGTCAGCTACCATCCTCAGTAGCTTTCCATCTAAATTGTCAATGCCAGGAGGTTTGTTAAGTTTGATCGATAACAATAATTCTTCAACCTTTCCCACCTCTCTCTCTTCTGATGTATCAAATACTTATGTCATGCAAATTAATTACTTAAAAATCATACAATTTCTGGATTTTTGTTTTAGATTCTGTCTCTCACAGTTGAAGTGTACCTATGATAAAAATTACAGATCTCTACATGCAATGTCTCGTCCATGTAAATAACCTGTCTGATCAGGATGAACAAAACCCTTTTAATTCTGAGTGCTATGCAGTTCGCTAGTATCTTTGCATCACAACATTAAAGTGTAAGAGGCCTGCAGTTTTTTTTTGATATTTGCCATCTGGGTCTTGTTTTAATAATAGTGAAATCAGACCTTCCTGGGGAGTCCCTGACAGACTACCATTTCTGTAGTAGTTAAAACAATCTAACAATGCTTGATATACCTCTATATCTACATCAAGCCCTGGGGGTTTTCCAGACAAAGGATTTAATAGCCTCAAAAAGTTATTCCTCTGTAATTTGGCCTTCACACTGATCTTTCTGCACATTTGCTAATTTTCCATGTTTTATATTATTTAGAAATAATTCCTTTCCATAATCTTCATTCAGTGGGAGAGGATGAGATGGAAAATAGAACATCTGCCTAAATAATTAGCTTCCTCTTTTAAAATATCATTCGGAGAATCATAGATGACTCCGTCTTCAGTAACGAGTTTCTGCAAGTTATTTTTGTTAGCGTTCCTGTATTGGAGATTCAGGAAGAATTTTGTGCATTTTTCTCCATATTCCATCCAGTTTGCTTTATTTTTGTAATCGATTACATTACATCATTCTTGAATAAGTTCAAGTTATTTTTGTTTTTCCTCTGACTTATTTTGTATCTCTGTAGTATTGTTTTTATTGCTATCTACCTATACTTTTAGTTCATGTATTTCCCTTGTTAGTCTTCTTTCTTTAGACAGAAACTTTATTATTGATGATTATTGAATTGAATGAACCCTGAAGGTACATTTAAAGGTATCCCAAACAATAAGGGGATTTGCTGTTAAAAAAGTTACTGATAATTTCAGAATAATATTTACATTCTATCGTAAACAATTGTTTTCCGCCCACTAAATTTTATGGATAAACAGTCTGGCATGAAAAATAAACAAATTATTTAATTAACAATGAAAGTTAAATCAGGGTCCATTTCATTTGGATCAAAATACAAATTAACATTAATAGTCGTGTCTTTTAAAATAAAATCTTCTAACTCACTCCAAAATCTTCTGACATAAGAACAGTCCCAAAATAAATGGTCTCTGGGTCACAACCACAAAATACACATTTGTTATCAATAGCTATTTTGAATCTGTGTATAATAAAGGTGTTTACAGCTTGACTGCTGTTGTTTGTACAGAACGTTCAGATCAACCCTTAACTTTTTATGGCTGCAGGGGCAGTTTTGAGTAGCTTGGATGAAAAGGTGCCGATTGTAAACGGCCTGCTCCTCAGTCTCAGTTGCTAATATATGCATATTATTATTAGTATTGGATAGAAAACACACTAAAGTTTCCAAAACTGTCAAAATATTGTCTGAGAGTATAACAGAACTGATATTGCAGGCGAAACCCTGAGGAAAATCAAAACAGGAAGTGGCTTCTATTTTGAAAACTCCATGTTCCATAGCCTCCCTTTGCTGGATTTAAAGGGATATGAACCAGATTCCTTTTTCTATCGCTTCCTCAAGGTGTCAACAGTCTTCAGACGTAGTTTCAGGCTTTTATTTTGAAAAATGAGCCAGAATAATAACATCGCGTCAAATGGTCACATGACTTTTGCTCGCGCAACAGACTTTGGATAGGTATTGCTTTTCCCTCTCCTACTTTAAAAGACATTTACGGTTTATATATTATCGATTATATATTTTTAAAACAACCTGAGGATTGATTATAAAAAACGTTTGACATGTTTCTCTGGACATTATGGAGACTATTTGGAATTTGTCTTCATTGTTGTGACCGCTCTTTCCTGTGGATTTCTGAACATAACGCGACAAACAAACGGAGGTATTTTGGATATAAAAATAATCTTTATGGAACAAAAGAAACATTTGTTGTGTGACTGGGAGTCTCGTGAGTGAAAACATCCGAAGATCATCAAAGGTAAACAATTAATTTGATTGCTTTTCAGAAACACCCACCTGGAACAAAAGAAAAACAGACACCCCCCTCCCTACAGAACAGACACCCCCCCCCCCCCCCTACAGAACAGACACCCCCCTCCCTACAGAACAGACACCCCCCTCCCTACAGAACAGACAACCCCCTCCCTACATAACAGACACCCCCCTCCCTACAGAACAGACACCCCCCTCCCTACAGAACAGACAACCCCCTCACTACATAACAGACACCCCCTCCCCACATAACAGACACCCCCTCCCCACATAACAGACACCCCCTCCCTACATAACAGACACCCCCCTCCCCACATAACAGACACCCCCTCCCCTATAGAACAGACACCCTCTCCCCTATAGAACAGACATGAGGTAGGTCAGTGTCATTCACAGTCAGATGGTCCAATCTCTCTACTGCTCACCCAGAAGCTCTGTGAAATAATCTAGTTGTGCAGCATGGACCCCTCCACCACCTGGTGCAGCATGGACCCCCTCCACCACCTGTTGCAGCATGGACCCCTGCACCACCTGGTGCAGCAGCCTGCTGAACTTTATGAAGGAAGCCTCCACCACCTGGTGTAGCAGCCTGCTGGACAATATGAAGGAAGCCTCCACCACCTGGTGCAGCAGCCTGCTGGACATTATGAAGGAAGCCTCCACCAAGTCGATGGAAGATTGCTACCCAGACTCTTCTTGCACGTCCTCCAACTTAGTGAACCGCGCTGTCACAAGCCTGGTCCACAAGCTGGAGGAGGTCAGCACTGTGGTCTGGATGAGAGGGTTGTGAAACAGTGGCTCCTCCATTTTCCACGCTCCTGGCCGTGAAATGTCTCGGTGAACAGACATTCTTTTTCCACGCCCCAAAGCACAACTCTGGTGTGATGAAGTAATGACTGTCAGATCCAACAGGAACAAATGCCTGTCATACCCAAGATCCCCTGCTCTCCTCAGAACAGCCCAAGCCGTGTCTCTCCAGCACACCCTCTGCTGGTACAGAAATCTCTGTGCAGTTTGTAGACGGAAAGCTATCACTCTGGACCCAATGTCCACTAGCCCTTGGACCCCCCTCATTCAAATGGGAGGGGGGGGGGGTGTTACAATGCGTCCAGTGTTGGCCAAAATAAATCCCCAATAACATCGGCATTTGCTTGATGAGACTGTAAGGGGGTCCAACACCTTCAGCCTCTACCAGAACATTGAAGAGGCCAAGCTGTTAGTGACCAGGACCCTTCCCCTGAAAGACATCAGCATCCACTATTTAGACCAGCCCCTCCCAGTTTCTCTCCTGAAAACTCTGAGGTCCCCAAAAACACATCTCATCCCTCTCTCGCTGCCCCAACTATTGTAGTTTCTCACCTTCCTCTCTCTCTCTCTCTCTCACTTCCTCCATCTCTCTCTGTGTCTCTCACTTCCTCTCTCTCTCTCTCTGGCTTCCTCCCTCTCTCTCGCTTCTTCCATCTCTCTCTCACTTCCTCCCTCTCTCTATATATCTCTCTCTTTCTCTGTGTCTCTCGCTTCCTTCCTCTCTCTCACGCTTCCTCCCTCTCATTCTCTCTTCCTCCCTCCCTCTCTCTACCAGATACCCAATGCTTCTGTTCGGACGCACGCACGCACACGCACACGCACACACACACACACACACACACACACACACACACACACACACCAAGTCACCAAGTCACCAAGTCACCAGTGATACAAGTTTGTATTAGGTGGGAGATTATGTGAAAACCGGCCACTAGGGTTTGGGTGATGCTAGGTTGCCACTGACAGAAAGTTGAATCCAGCTATTTTTCTGTTTGAAGCCTATCCCAAACCTTAACCCTTAACCTTTTGACCTTAACCCTTAACCTTTTGACCTTAACCCTTAACCTTTTGACGTTAGCAACAACTTTGGAGTTAATACCTAAACTTAACTTTAAAAAACTTTGACATTTGAATTTAGCAACAACTTTGACATTTGACGTTTGATAAACTTGGATTAACGTCTAATTCTGAAGGGAGACTGTGAGACCTGGTTAGACACATCAAATCAAATGTTATTGGTCACACACACATGGTTAGCAGATGTTGATGGTCACATGGTTAGCAGATGTCAATGCGAGTGTAGCGAAATGCTTGTGCTTCTAGTTCCGACAGTGCAGTAATATCTAACAAGTCATCTAACAATTCCCCAACAACTACCTTATACACACAAATCTAAAGGGATGGAATGAGAATATGTACATATGTATGAGCGGCATAGGCAGGATGCAGTAGATGGTATAAGGTACAGTATATATATATATGAGATGAGTAATGTAGGGTATGTAAACATTATATAAAGTGCCGTTATTTAAAGTGACTAGTGATCAATTTATTAATTAAAGTGTCCAGTGATTGGGTCTCAATGTAGGCAGCAGCCTCTCTGAGTTAGTGATTGGGTCTCAATGTAGGCAGCAGCCTCTCTGAGTTAGTGATTGGGTCTCAATGTAGGCAGCAGCCTCTCTGAGTTAGTGATTGGGTCTCAATGTAGGCAGCATTCTCTCTGAGTTAGTGATTGGGTCTCAATGTAGGCAGCATTCTCTCTGAGTTAGTGATTGGGTCTCAATGTAGGCAGCATTCTCTCTGAGTTAGTCATTGGGTCTCAATGTAGGCAGCAGCCTCTCTGAGTTAGTGATGGCTGTTTAACAGTCTGATGGCCTTGAGGTAGAAGCTGTTTTTTAGTCTCTCGGTCCCAGCTTTGATGCACCTGTACTGACCTTGCCTTCTGGATGATAGCGGGGTGAACCTGTATGCCCAGAGGGGTTCCGTGACAGGCGCTGTCAAACAGGAAGTGATTCTGTAAGATGGACAATTATGAACCTCAGAGAGAGTAAACTCCTCAGAGATGAGAGAGGGTGAGAGTCAGACAGAGAAATGACATCACTTCCCTTTATGTGTCAGTATGTGCTCTCTCTAACGCTTAAAGTCTTCCTGCCATTGTCTCTATTTCTACATCTGACTGTTTTCAGCTATTTCACTGTTCCTGTGGGAGACATTTCTACAAGGACAAGGATGCCACGAGCACATTCTGTTTTACCAGAAAACTTTTCTAGTGGCTCTTATTGTATCAATGTTTATTCTAGAGGCAGATCGCTCAAGATTGACTTCTAAATTGGACGTCTGTCCATGTCCGGAAGACGTCAGGGAAACGCCTTCAAAACCTGAGCACTATTAACCGTCACGTAGGGTTGGGTTTTCTAAGGGCGTTGTGGAAAAGGGTAGCGGACTCCAGATCTGAAGAATCCCAGCGGTAGACACTCACTTTATTTATTTTAACCCTATGCCAAACCTTAACCCTTAACTTAACCATTCAGAGTTAATGACTAAACGTAATGTTTTAACCCTATCCCAAACCTTAACCCTTAACTTAACCATTCAGAGTTAATGACTAAACTTAATATTTTAACCCTATCCCAAACCTTAACCCTTAACTTAACCATTCAGAGTTAATGAATAAACTTAATATTTTAACCCTATCCCAAACCTTAACCCTTAACTTAACCATTCAGAGTTAATGACTAAACGTAATGTTTGAACTCGATCCCAAACCTTAACCCTTAACTTAACCATTCAGAGTTAATGACTAAACGTAATGTGGAGGAAAAAGTACAAAATAGTCATACTTAACTTAGTAAAGATGTAAGGACCAACGCTGGAGAAGAGAAGCAGGAAGGGGGAGTAGAACATTCCATATGGAACTGACAACAAACAGGACAGAGACAGCGTCAGAACCGCTAAGACAAACTAACATTAATCCTGAGGCAGGGAACAGACAACAAACAAGACAGAGACAGCGTCAGAACCGCTAAGACAAACTAACATTAATCCTGAGGCAGGGAACTGACAACAAACAAGACAGAGACAGCGTCAGAACCGCTAAGACAAACTAACATTAATCCTGAGGCAGGGAACAGACAACAAACAAGACAGAGACAGCGTCAGAACCGCTAAGACAAACTAACATTAATCCTGAGGCAGGGAACTGACAACAAACAAGACAGAGACAGCGTCAGAACCGCTAAGACAAACTAACATTAATCCTGAGGCAGGGAACTGACAACAAACAAGACAGAGACAGCGTCAGAACCGCTAAGACAAACTAACATTAATCCTGAGGCAGGGAACAGACAACAAACAAGACAGAGACAGCGTCAGAACCGCTAAGACAAACTAACATTAATCCTGAGGCAGGGAACAGACAGATATAGGGGAGGAGATGACACAGGGGATTGAGTTGAGGTGAGTCCAATAATCGCTGATGCGGGTGACGGGGGGGAAGGCAGGTGTGCGTAATGATGGTAGCATGAGTACGTAATGATGGTAGCACGAGTACATACTGATGGTAGCACGAGTGCGTAATGATGGTAGCACGAGTACGTACTGATGGTAGCACGAGTGCGTAATGATGGTAGCATGAGTACGTAATGATGGTAGCACGAGTGCATAATGATGGTAGCAGGAGCGCGTAATGATGGTAGCACGAGCGCGTAATGATGGTAGCACAAGTGCATAATGATTGTAGCACGAGTGCCTAATGATGGTAGCACGAGCGCGTAATGATGGTAGCACGAGCACGTAATGATGGTAGCACGAGCGCGTAATGCAGGGGGAGCCTGGGGCCTTTGATCGCCAGGGACGGAGAGCGAGAGGAGGCAGGACAAAAGATACTTTAATAGAAAATGACTCA
Source organism: Oncorhynchus mykiss (assembly GCF_057628025.1). Classification (NCBI taxonomy): domain Eukaryota; kingdom Metazoa; phylum Chordata; class Actinopteri; order Salmoniformes; family Salmonidae; genus Oncorhynchus; species Oncorhynchus mykiss. The sequence continues at coordinate 8,704,583 of NC_143030.1, forward strand.
AGTAAATGAGAGTCACCCAGTGAAATACTACTTGAGTTAAAGTCTAAAAGTATTTGGTTTCAAATATACTTAAGTATCAAAAGTAAAAAGTAAAATTATTAACCATTTAAAATTCTTTACATTGACCAAACCAGGCGGCACAGTTTTCTTGTGTTATTTTTTATTGACGGATAGCCAGGGGCCCACTCCAACACACACCATGTACAAAGGAAGCATTTGTGTGTAGTAAGTCCGCCAGATCAGAGGCAGTGCGGATGACCAGGGACGTTCTCTTGATAAGTGTGTGAATGAGTGACTAAACGTAATATTTTAACCCTATCCAAAACGTTAACCCTTAACTTAACCATTCAGAATGAGTGACTAAACGTGATGTTTTAACCCTATCCAAAACGTTTAACTTTGAAATGTGATGTTTGCAGAAACTGGAGAGTGCAGAGCAGGAGCAGTCAACCCAGGGTGTTTTTAAACACTTCGAAATCTGACGTTTGGAGCAACTTCGAAAATCTGACGTTTGGAGAAGTGTGGATAAACGGAATCGTATAAGAATCTGAAAATGAGTAATAGGTAAAATACTATTATGCAAAACTATATAAAAACGATATCCTTCGCCTTTTGGTATTTCAACGAGTTCAAATTAGCATGCTGAGCACTCACATCACGAGGGTTTCAAAATAAATGTACACATACATGTTATTCAATTATTTCACTCACACTGCTCTCGCACGTCAACAAACGTCTGCATAGCCAGGTGCTAAAATAGAACTTGGTTCTATTTGTGACGCTTGACGCGCTGCAAGTCCCTCCCCTCCCATCTCCTCATTGGTTTTAAGGAGCATATACTTACGTGGGAGATTGAAAGAAGAGGTCCACAGTCCAGTCCAGTTGGCGATGGTAATGCACCTTAAAGTTGGTGGCCAACCAACATATAAAGTCCACAGAAGAAGATGAAGCCTGAAGGAGGAGAGGTTACTAGAAGACTGAAGAAGGAGAGGTTACTAGAAGACTGAAGGAGGAGAGGTTACTAGAAGCCTGAAGGAGGAGAGGTTACTAGAAGACTGAAGGAGGAGAGGTTACTAGAAGACTGAAGGAGGAGAGGTTACTAGAAGCCTGAAGGAGGAGAGGTTACTAGAAGACTGAAGGAGGAGAGGTTACTAGAAGACTGAAGAAGGAGAGGTTACTAGAAGCCTGAAGGAGGAGAGGTTACCAGAAGACTGAAGGAGGAGAGGTTACTAGAAGACTGAAGGAGGAGAGGTTACTAGAAGCCTGAAGGAGGAGAGGTTACTAGAAGACTGAAGGAGGAGAGGTTACTAGAAGACTGAAGAAGGAGAGGTTACTAGAAGCCTGAAGGAGGAGAGGTTACTAGAAGACTGAAGGAGGAGAGGTTACTAGAAGCCTGAAGGAGGAGAGGTTACTAGAAGACTGAAGAAGGAGAGGTTACTAGAAGCCTGAAGAAGGAGAGGTTACTAGAAACTAACTCGGTTTACCCTTTTATCTGTGGAGTAATTGTCAGAGTAGAGAACCTTGTGGATTACAGAGTAGAGAACCTTGTGGATTACAGAGTAGAGGACCTTGTGTATTTCAGAGTAGAGAACCTTGTGTATTTCAGAGTAGAGGACCTTGTGGATTACAGAGTAGAGGACCTTGTGTATTTCAGAGTAGAGGACCTTGTGTATTTCAGAGTAGAGGACCTTGTGTATTTCAGAGTAGAGAACCTTGTGGATTACAGAGTAGAGGACCTTGTGTATTTCAGAGTAGAGAACCTTGTGGATTACAGAGTAGAGGACCTTGTGTATTTCAGAGTAGAGAACCTTGTGTATTTCAGAGTAGAGGACCTTGTGTATTTCAGAGTAGAGAACCTTGTGGATTACAGAGTAGAGGACCTTGTATATTTCAGGTAAAATAACAACCCAATGCAGCGGCAAGTAGCCTCGTGGTTAGAGCAGGTAGCCTGGTGGTTAGAGCAGGTAGCCTAGTGGTTAGAGCAGGTAGCCTGGTGGTTAGAGCAGGTAGCCTGGTGGTTAGAGCAGGTAGCCTGGTGGTTAGAGCAGGTAGCCTGGTGGTTAGAGCAGGTAGCCTGGTGGTTAGAGCAGGTAGCCTGGTGGTTAGAGCAGGTAGCCTGGTGGTTAGAGCAGGTAGCCTAGTGGTTAGAGCAGGTAGCCTGGTGGTTAGAGCAGGTAGCCTGGTGGTTAGAGCAGGTAGCCTAGTGGTTGGAGGCAGGGTAGCCTAGTGGTTAGAGCAGGCAGCCTAGTGGTTAGAGCAGGCAGCCTAGTGGTTAGAGCAGGCAGCCTAGTGGTTAGAGCAGGCAGCCTAGTGGTTAGAGCAGGTAGCCTAGTGGTTAGAACAGGTAGCCTAGTGGTTGGAGCGTTGGGCCAGTAATTGAAAGGTTGCTGGATCAAATCCCTGAGCTGACAAAGTAAAAATCTGTTGTTCTGCCCCTGAACAGGCAGTTAACCCACTGTTCCCCTGAACAGGCAGTTAACCCACTGTTCCCCTGAACAAGGCAGTTAACCCCACTGTTCCCCTGAACAGGCAGTTAACCCACTGTTCCCCTGAACAGGCAGTTAACCCACTGTTCCCCTGAACAGGCAGTTAACCCACTGTTCCCCTGAACAAGGCAGTTAACCCCACTGTTCCCCTGAACAGGCAGTTAACCCACTGTTCCCCTGAACAGGCAGTTAACCCACTGTTCCCCTGAACAGGCAGTTAACCCCACTGTTCCCCTGAACAGGCAGCTAACCCACTGTTCCCCTGAACAAGGCAGTTAACCCACTGTTCCCCTGAACAGGCAGTTAACCCACTGTTCCCCTGAACAGGCAGTTAACCCACTGTTCCCCTGAACAGGCAGTTAACCCACTGTTCCCCTGAACAGGCAGTTAACCCACTGTTCCCCTGAACAAGGCAGTTAACCCACTGTTCCCCTGAACAAGGCAGTTAACCCACTGTTCCCCTGAACAAGGCAGTTAACCCACTGTTCCCCTGAACAGGCAGTTAACCCACTGTTCCCCTGAACAGGCAGTTAACCCACTGTTCCCCTGAACAGGCAGTTAACCCACTGTTCCCCTGAACAGACAGTTAACCCACTGTTCCCCTGAACAGGCAGTTAACCCACTGTTCCCCTGAACAGGCAGTTAACCCACTGTTCCCCTGAACAGGCAGTTAACCCACTGTTCCCCTGAACAGGCAGTTAACCCACTGTTCCCCTGAACAAGGCAGTTAACCCACTGTTCCCCTGAACAGGCAGTTAACCCACTGTTCCCCTGAACAGGCAGTCAACCCAAATTAATATAGGATGGTTGAGAGTTTGTTTTTTATATTTCAACCTGCGTGTCCCGATCGCGTCTGGTGTGGATGGACAATATTAAAAATTAAGGATGATGATTTTGAGCAACATCGAGTTTTGTCCCAAATGTTTCCATGTTAAAAACAAATGTGTTGTTCTGGTCCTGAACCCAAACAAAGACTACATTGATATGACTGTATTGTTCTGTGTTCTTCAATGGGAACTGTGGTTGTGTTACATGATTGATTCTGTTCATCAAAAGATCTGTTTGTGGTTATGAAGCAATGGTAGAGTAACGTATTGTAGTTCCACACCCACACACACATCTATACGTGCACACACACACACACACAGACACACACACAGAAACACACACAGACACACACACACAAACACAGACACACACACAGACAGACACAGGCACACACACACACACACAACCTGCGTTTCTCCCTCTGTGACCAATATGGAGGGGGTCTTTCATGACGATGAGAAGAAACAGGGCCGGCTCAGGGTCTTTCATGACGATGAGAAGAAACAGGGTCGGCTCAGGGTCTTTCAGGAACCACAGAAGAAACAGGGTCGGCACAGGGTCTTTCATGACGATGAGAAGAAACAGGGTCGGCTCAGGGTCTTTCAGGAACCACAGAAGAAACAGGGCCGACTCAGGGTCTTTCAGGACGATGAGAAGAAACAGGGTCGGCTCAGGGTCTTTCATGACGATGAGAAGAAACAGGGCGCATCAGGGTCTTTCAGGAACCACAGAAGAAACAGGGTCGGCTCAGGGTCTTTCAGGACGATGAGAAGAAACAGGGTCGGCTCAGGGTCTTTCATGACGATGAGAAGAAACAGGGCGCATCAGGGTCTTTCAGGAACCACAGAAGAAACAAGGCTCTAGCCATTTGGAGGCCCTAATAGATTTGGTTGGGGTTCCGAACAAATTTCATGCAATTCTACTAATTTTGCCATGTGGCTCAGATATAACTTTTTTTCTTCTGTTTTACTGCTAATTTACTGAAATTCTACCCATTTCGCCATTTTTAGATAGCTGGCTAGATTTACCAATCGAGAGTGACTGTCAGTGGCTGACATAGGAGGAAAAACTGGTGATGTTCAAATTTCTCCTTGTGTATTCGACTATTTTAACTCTCAATAGAAAGTTGAGACGCCGATTGAGATCCTAAAAAAATAAAAGATGTGTAACTAAGCGAGGGCTGACCGCTGATGTCGCTCATCCCTGGAGCCAACCCTGAGAAGAACCTTGTAAAAGTGGAGCATTGGAACTACAGAACCACGGAATCACAGAACCACGGAATCGTGCAACCATGGAAACCCCAGAACAGAGAAACCATTGACTGGTTTGGTTGATTGTTGATGTGTCCCTCGGGTATTTGGACAGCTAAATAATCGTTAGAGAACTATTGATTGATTTATCAGTTGACATCGGACAATTGAAATAATCGTTAGTCTTAATTTTCACATTATATTTTATTACAGGAGTACATTTTAAGAATCACAGTTGAAAAACACTCATATTTGAACTAAGTGAATTGTTGGGATCTGTAAAAATGAAATACACATTCTGTACAGAAAGACAGACAGACAGCGATAGACATTTGCATCCCAAATGACACCCTAGTCCCTAGTTAGTTCACTACTTACCATAGGACTCTGATCAAAAGCAGTATAGGGAATAGGGTGTCAAATGGGACACAAACAGAGAAAATAACCAATGAAGTCATGTGACACTTCAATACTGAACCTCGCAAGTAATTGTCTTCTTAATATTAATAATAAATGAATGTGGTGATAATAATAATAATTATTAGTATAATAATTATAATGATAATTATAATAATAACCCAAAATAAGAATAATTATTACAATAAACAATATTAACTTATTCAACGCTGTTTTACAATATAACTGAAATAATTCATATCGTACTAAATATAAAGATATTTACCAACAAACAGACTTTTGACATTTATACTAAATCTCTGGAAATATAATAAAAATGGCAACTTAAAATAATAATATTTTATTACAATAAGAAATATTAATAGTCAATAATAATAATATTAGGGTATTAGATAGAACAGGTGTTAACTCATGGCTTACGTACTAAACACAAGAATCAGAATAAACAGAACTCCCTCTTTGCTTTTCACAAAATACAAATATTTGCTAAGTACAATTTTAAAATACAATAAAAAAAACGAGAAATCTCACTTGCAATTTATATATGATATATATATATATATATATATATATATATATATATATATATATATATATATATATATATATAACTGTCATCTAGAAACACACAAGCAGCTCACTGTACTTATAGTATGTGTAGACAATCAGTGGTGTAGTTGGTCCCAGAATATATATATCTGTAGAAGACGGTAGTAGAATATCATTTATAGAAGCTTTTCCCAACAGTCCCTGGGTCCTAGCTCCCTCCAGATAAAACTCCCAACTGTCCAAGGATTTTCGGGATTTTGTTTCAGAATGTTCCAGAATGTTCCGGAATGTTTGTGAATTCCAAAAATGTTTGTGAGTTCCAAAAATGTTTGTGAGTTCCAGAATGTTTGTGAGTTCCAGAATGTTTGTGAGTTCCAGAATGTTTGTGAGTTCCAGAATGCTTGTGAGTTCCAGAATTTTTGTGAGTTCCAGAATGTTTGTGAGTTCCAGAATGTTTGTGAGTTCCAGAATGTTTGTGAGTTCCAGAATGTTTGTGAGTTCCAGAATGCTTGTGAGTTCCAGAATGTTTGTGAGTTCCAGAATGTTTGTGAGTTCCAGAATGTTTGTGAGTTCCGGAATGTTCATTAAGTTCTAAGTGTTCTTTTGCCGAGTTATAAAGGAAGTAGTTTTGTTTTGGAAGTATTTTCTCTCCGTATCCATGATGGACATTTCCTGGTGTTGGGGTTACTAATAAGTTCCAAAAATGATTCTGATTGTGCAATCGTCTCACGTTGTTAAATCTCATTAGCTAATAAAGTTTAGATTTTTCTTGAAATCAATTTTGCATTTTTGTGTTGATAAAGAGGAGCAGCTAGTCAAAATGTCACCTTCACGTCCCACAGAGTACAACAACACTCTGCTCCAACTGAAATACAAAACAAAAAGAAAGCAACTCTCAAGCAGCAAGTATATAGGTCTCCTCTCCTCCTCCATCTGTCTCTCTCTTCCCCTCTCTCTCTTTATCTCTCCCTGTCGTCTTCTCTTTCTTTATCTCCCCTTCTCTTTCCCTCTATCATTCTTCCTCCAGCTTAGACGATTCTGATAGCTTTAGAAAAATGGTTCTCCTTTATATCCGTAACACATCCAGTCAAGCAAAGAGGCAGATATCAGGCCAAGCGACGGACACACGGACACATCGTCCGATGACATCATAGCACAGATTCGAGGGTTTGAAGGGGAAGGGGGATGATTGGGAACAACTGATCGTCTCTTATGTGCAGGTTGAGTAAAAAAAAATAAAAAAATGAAGATATGAAAATACGTCCAATGAAAGATCCCCTTCCACACCTGAGCTATTAACACACAATCCTAAAGTCCTTTCCAGCTTTTGAGTCTCTCTTTCGCATTCTCCCTGAAGTCCTTTATAGCAGAGGGTCTGTTTCAACCCCATCCTGGAGAATTATAGTCCATTTTCCGGGTAAAAACGCCTCACTTAACTAATCGTGATAGTTGATAGGTTGCTAGCTGGATTGTTTGAGAGACGTGTGTTAGAGCTGGAAGAATGTAAAACCTTACCACTTGCCAAGACTGGATTTGGAGCACCTTCATATATACAAGTGTGTATGAACCCACCTCTGACCCTTCTCTCTCTAGCTCTGGATGCTTCATTCACTTTAAGAGTCTCTCTCTCTCACTCCTGTGTAGATTATCCTGTCTGTTATCCTTTCCCTAAGCTTCTTAAATCATTATACCCTGTTTTATCCCATTATGTCGTTCGTTCTTCCCTACCTCCATCCATCCCTCTAATCCAAATACACTCCCCTTAAGAATCTGTTTCCTAATTGTGCATAACTTCTCTCAACATTAAATCTTCTGTTTTTAATTCATTCATTATATTACATTACTTTTCATTTTATACATAGTTTTGTATATTTCTTGGAAAACAAACGGAGATTATACACTTTTTTTTTGGCAGCATTCTGTTCTTCTTCTTAGTCTCCCAGAAAGTTCCAATGACCTACCAATAGCACGACAAAAGAGAAGGAATCGGAATTCAGAATGTTCCTTTTTAGAGTTCAACGGAGACATCCAACATTCCAAGACATCAGCAAAATGGGGTAAAAAAAAAAAAAGGATGCTAGATCAGTCCTGACCTCCCATCCTCCTTTTATTCTCTCTGCCATGTCCTCCTCCTCTCTCTCATTTCTCCTCCCTCTATTCCATCCCTCCCTTCCTCTTTCCCCCGTGCTTCGTCCAATCCAAATCAACGATCTACACCGCGGCTCCCAGCAGCTCTTCCGTCTTGATGTCAGCTAGTAGATCTGACGGAATCTCGTTCTGGTTAGAATCCAGACCGTAGAACTTCACCTTCAACCCGTCCACTGGGTGAACCACCGGCACCGTCACCACTCTAGGAAAATTCCGGGTCGCCAGCTCAAACCGGCTGGTGCTGGCCAGCTCGATGGCCAGTATACGGAGGAAGAGAGTGGCGAGCTGTTTGCCGAGACAGGAGCGGATGCCGCCGCCGAACGGGAGGTAGTGGAAGCGTCCCTCCTTGTCTTCGCTGCGTTCCTGGGAGAAGCGGTCAGGGTCGAAGGCGTCCACGTCCTTGAAGACGGAGGAGGTATCGTGTGTGTCTCTGATGCTGTACATCACACTCCAACCCTTCGGGATCTGTACCCCCTGGGGACAGAGAGAGAGAAACGGGGAAGAGTCATTTACAAGACAAGACAACGGACAAGACAAAATACAAGACACAATATCAGAGAAGACAAGACAACATATAAGAGAAGATAAGACAACAGACAAGACAAAATATAAGAGAAGACAAGACAAAATATAAGACAACAGACAAGACAAGACAAAAGACAAAATATAAGACAAGACAAAATATAAGACAAGACCAGAGAAGACAAGACAAATGACAAGACACAAGACAAGACAAAATATAAGAGAAGACAAGACAACATATAAGAGAAGATAAGACAACAGACAAGACAAAATATAAGAGAAGACAAGACAAAATATAAGACAACAGACAAGACAAGACAAAAGACAAGACAAAATATAAGAGAAGACAAGACAAATGACAAGACAAAATATAAGAGAAGACAAGACAAAATATAAGACAACAGACAAGACAAAATATAAGACAACAGACAAGACAAGACAAAAGACAAGACAAAATATAAGAGAAGACAAGACAAATGACAAGACAAAATATAAGAGAAGACAAGACAAAATATAAGAGAAGAAAATACAAAATATAAGAGAAGACAAGACAAAATATAAGAGAAGACAAGACAACAGACAAGACAAAATATAAGAGAAGACAAGACAACAGACAAGACAAAATATAAGAGAAGACAAGACAACAGACAAGACAAAATATAAGAGAAGAAAATACAAAATATAAGAGAAGACAAGACAACGGACAAGACAAAATATAAGACAACAGACAAGACAAAATATAAGAGAAGACAAGACAACAGACAAGACAAAATATAAGACAACAGACAAGACAAAATATAAGACAACAGACAAGACAAAATATAAGAGAAGACAAGACAAAATATAAGAGAAGACAAGACAAAATATAAGAGAAGACAAGACAACGGACAAGACGAGACAAAATAATAGACAAATGACAAGAAAACACAAGAAGACAAGATGGGAAGGGAGAGAGAGAGAGAGAGATTAACAGATGACACAATACAAATATGACACTCACTCAGAGATAGATGATACTAGTATATAATATATATAAATATATAACACTACACTCACTCAGAGATAGATGATACTAGTATATAATATATATAAATATATAACACTACACTCACGTCTAGTTCAAATGTCTGCAGGGCCGTCCTGTAACCCCCAGACACGGGCGTGAAGAGCCTCAGCACCTCCTTAATCACACAGTCCAGATACTTCAGACTAACGATGGTGTCCAGACCCAGTTCCCCCTCGCACAGACAGCCGTTGTGGAGGATCCCCCTGGTCCGGAGCTCCTCTCGTAACTTCTCCAGGACGGCAGGGTGGCGTAGGAGCTGCATGATGAGAGAGGTGGAGGCACTGGCCGTGGTGGCAAACGCTGCGAAGATCAGCTCAATGGTCGCCTCCTGGAGACGAGGGGAAGAGGAAGAAGAGAGATGTGTTCATTAGGATGAGGTCATCTGTAGGGAAACTAATATTAAAACTACACTATAGCACCGATATCACTCTGAAATACATTGATCTGTGATACTAGTCAGGGTGATCTGTGATATTAGTCAGATATCCAATACATTGATCTGTGATTCTAGTCAGGTATCCAATACATTGATCTGTGATACTAGTCAGATATCCAATACATTGATCTAGAGAGGTAGAGAGGAAGAGAGAGGTAGAGGTAGAGAGGTAGAGAGGTAGAGAGAGGTAGAGAGGTAGAGAGGTAGAGGTAGAGAGGTAGAGAGGTAGAGAGGGAGAGAGGTAGAGGTAGAGAGGTAGAGGAAGAGAGGTAGAGAGGTAGAGAGGGAGAGAGGAAGAGGTAGAGAGG